>NC_143422.1:16152058-16307352 GCF_059467195.1 Physcomitrium patens | reverse complement strand
ACGCGGTCACCCACCGATTGTGAAAGCATTAGTTAAAGCTTGTAATGGAAAAGTTAAAGAGTGGCCACGGCTTTTGTCATTTGCATTATGGGCTCAATGAACAACACATAGTTCGGTGACAGGATATATGCGAGTAGAACTTATGACAGGTCAAAAACCAATTATGCCGATTGAAGAAAAGGTACTTACTTGGAGTATGCTACCATGGGAAGATGGATTGACAAGAGAAGAACTTCTGGCTATTATGATTCGACAATTGGAGCAAAGAACGGAAGATGTCCAGATAGCATTGGAAAGGTTAAAAAGAGCAAGGTTACAAAACAAGGCACGATTCGACAAGCAATATCGATTGAGACCTAAAGCAATTGAAGAAGGTGACTGGGTAATTGTTTATGACAATAGTCTGGATAATCAACATAGTACTTTGCAAAAATTTTCAAAACGTTGATTTGGACCATATGTGGAAACAATTGTTCATGATAATGCGACTTACTCATTACAAGAGTTAGATGGTACAAAATTGAAAATACCAATTGCAGGGAAGTGAGTAAAAATATTTGAACGAAGACACGCGGAGATGAATATGGAAGACCTTAATGAAGGTATAGAGATTCCGCAGTAAGAGATTGAAAGTGATTTGGATAATGAAGGTGACGAAGACAAACTGGACAAAGACGTAGAGAATATATTCTAAATCAAATAGCAATTGGGTAAATTGGTGCATACCGGAGGATGCACAGGTTCAGAGGGGGTGGATGTCGTGTTGTAACACGAGTATACCGTAAAAATATAAAGAAAAGGGACTTTTATTAATATTCAGTTTCCTCGAATATTGGGAGCAACGACCAACTCTAGTGCTAATACACAGTGGCCAGGTTCAGTCACCCCGTTACAGTGAGCAGGGGCATACTGAAAAGCTCCATTCGATTCCAGCAACGGGAGTCACCAGAAAGAGAAAGGACCAATTGACACGACGGGTTTGAAGAGCCAATTGGATCCAATTTCGAGAATCCAATCCAGGTCCTCTTACCTAATATGAGACTTGTATTGGTGGGGCAACCCAATGCAGTCTAGTTACGGGAAAATCCAAGTCTTACTACGGGCCTCAGTCAGTCTGACGCGAAGACGAATTTGACCCAATTACGTGAGCATCCAGGTTACTACGGGCATCTTACCCAATATGGGATCTGAATTGGTCGGGCGACTCAATGTAGTCCCGATTACGGGGTTTCGATTCTGTTTCGGGCTGTCCTGTTCTCTGTGCCATTTCAGGGAACGTTGTTTACGATAAATGAATCTCTTAAAGGTAAAAATGGAGGAGAAGGCCTTGATGACGTGAGCCAATTTTGGATCTAAGCTCTGATGGCGGGAGCCAATTCCGGATCTAAGATGGAAGATTGAAGAAATTCAGAGGATAAGGTTAGGAGAGAATATAGTTTTAGGGAGGGAGGTTTTTTTTTTTTTTTTTTTTTTTTTTTCGGGGAATCGGGAGGGGAGCTAGTTTTTAAGCTTTTGCAAGGTTACCAGTTCGGTTTTCATTGGAGGGTTTTGAAGATCAAGGGAATTAGAGAGAGGAGCTTCATGCTTCGGGTCGGGGAAGGAAAGACATAGAATTTGGATTTTTCTTCTTCGTAGAGTTTTGGGAAGACTGAGGCAATCGCTGCTGAAGTCAGTGTTGTAATGGTGAATCGGGATTTTTAAATGAAGTGGGTTTGAATACTCTTGACCGTTTTGTAAAATCAAGTTACGTCTGTGATTGAAGGATTAAAAGGGTGTCTATAGGATTGAGTATGCGGAGTGAATGAAATTTATTGGGTTAATCTAACAAGACAGTCAGTGGAAACAAGATCGTAAGTACAAAGGGGTATTGAAGATTAACAGTTTGGATTGTTCGGGGTTCTCTGTAACGTCTAGAGACCTACCAGCTGGGGCAAAAAAAAAAGACTCGACAAGCAGTCGAAGAGCACCTGTATAGATTTACGGTACATTGTTATAGTCGTTTATATTCCAGCAGTCAAAAACTGATAGACTGCTTGACTATCAGCGAATCTCCCTACTACCTTCTACAGCCAGACGCCCGGCGCGTTCTCGAGCAGGAAAGCACGTAATACGACAACGCTCGACATGTTCTCGAGGAGAAAAGTACGTTATACGACAACGTCTATATGATGAAAATATAAATGAAGAAGATTTATTAATATTTAGTCACCTTAGATGTTAGAAGCGGTGGCCAATTCGAGTACAAATACTGAGAGGCCAGGTTTAGTCATGCCATTACAGTCATCGGGGCATACTCATCAGTAACGAAATGCTCTGTTCGATATCTATAACAAGAGTCAGCAGAAAGAAAAAGGACCAATTCAACGACGGATGAGCCTAGTTTGAAGAGCCAATTGGATCTAATTTCAGAAGACGTCTAATCCAGGTCCTATTATAGGTCTCTTATCTAATATGAGACTTGATTTGGTCGGCCAACCCAATATGGTCCGATTGCGGTGTCATATTACGTGCTTTTCTGCTCGAGAATGCACTTGGTATCTGGCTGTAGAAGGTAGTATGGAGATTCACTAATATTCAAGCAATCTATCAGTTTTTGGCTAGTAGAATATAAACAATTACAAGAATATACCGTAAGTCTATATAGATGTCCTCCGACTGCTTCCCAAAATCCTTTTTGTCCCTGCTTGTAGGTCTCTAGACATTACAAAAAATCCCGAACAACCCAATCTGCTAATCTCTAATACCGATTTATACTCATGACCTTATATCTACAGAATGTCTTGTCAGATTAACCCAAAAATTTTCATTCACTTCGCATACTCAATCCTATACACACCCTTTTAATTCTTCAATCACAAACGTAACTTTGATTTCATAAAACAGTCAAGAATAATCACACCCACTTCACTAAAACCCCGATTCACCAGTACAACACTGACTTTTAGCAACGATTACCTCCGTCTTTTTAAAACCCAATGGAAAAAAAAAAAAAAAAAAAAAAAAAAAAAAAAAAAAAAAAATCCTAATTCTTTGTCTTTTTCCCCGAAAGCATGAAGCTAGCTCTTCCACCCTTAAAATCCTAATTTTTCTTCTTTATTTCTTAACCTATCTTCTCCTTTAACCTTGAGAAGATCCTATTCTTCCACCTTGGACTCCCCAAATTGGAACAGCCGACGGAGCTTTCTCTCTCATTTTTGCTTTTAAAAGATCCTTTTACTAAAATGACATTTCTGTAATGGCACAAAGAACGGAACAGCCTGAAACGGAATCGGAGCCCCGTAATTGGACTGCATTGGGTTGCCCGACAAAGTCAGGTCTCATATTGGGTAAGAGGCTCGTAATAGGAATTGGATTAGAGGTCTTCTAAAATTGGATCCAATTGGCTCTTCGAACCAGGCTCACCCGTCATTGAATTGGTCCTTTCCCTTTCTGTTGACTCCCGTTATTGGAATCGAATGGAGCATTTCGTTACTGGTGAGTATGCCTCAACTAATTGTAATGGGGTGACTGAACTTAGCTTCTCAGTATTTGCACTGGAATTGGCCACCACTTCTAACACCCAAGGTGACTAAAGATTAATAAATCTTCTTCATTTATATTTTCATCATATAGATGTGTTACTACACGACACCGTAGTTAATAGAGTCAACACATTGGAACTAGATTTGGGTGGTTCTTATATGTCGGATAATACAAGATATTCAGATCAGAAGAAGATAATTAAATCAGAGGTTGTTGAAGACCCTGTATGTCAATCTATTAACCTGGGGACGAACGAAATGCCACAGCTAATTAAAATATATGTCGATATTATCGATACAAAATTGAATGCTTGAAAATTGTTTTTCGTCCATTACAAATCTACCTTTGCGTGGTCGAATGCAGATTTGAAAGGGATTCCAGCTGACATGTGTGAACACCATATTATTCTGGACGAGGGTGTTATGCCAGTTCGTCAAAGACAACATCGGTTTAACCCAAAATATTCCCTTTTAGTGAAAGAAGAATTGGATAAACTTCTCGACGTGGATTTTATTTATCATGTTCCGCATAGTGCATGGGTGTCGTCAATCATGATGGTACCGAAGAAGAATGGAAAAATCAGGATATTTCAAGATTTTCAAAAGTTAAATGTAGCTACTAAAAAGGACTATTTTCTGTTACCATTTACAGATAGTATTTTGGACGTAGTGGTCGGACATAAATGTTAATCATTTTTGGACGGATTTTTGGAGTATAATCAAATTTAAGTACATGCACAACTATTCGTTGTGGATGTCATTATACCCAAATATAGTGAATTGATCCAATATCTAACATTTCAGACTTTTTTCATTTCTTATAATGAAAAATTAAAGAAGCATCTAATTTTAAAAAGTGCGCCATACACCATGATTAAAGATGCCTTGTACAAACAAGGGTGGGATGGAATTTTACGCCATTGCATCTTTCATAGTAAAATTCATACAATTTTAGAAGGATGTCATTTGGACAATTGTGGAGGATATTTTGCGGGTGATAGCACCGCACGTAAGGCTTTAATGGCTGGATATTGGTGGCCAACAATGTTTTCAAATGCACACCAATATGTTCGTCGTTGTGATCTTTATCAACGAATTGGTCGTCTTACTTGAACTTTTGCAATATCATTGATACCAATTTTGGTACAGGCACCATTTGAAAATGAGAAATTGATTTTGTTGGACCCATTGCACCAGCATCGAGACATGGACAAAAGCAATATATTCTAGTAGCCATGGATTATGTCACCAAATGGGCAGAGGCCATGGCAACAAAAATTGATAATACCAATATCATAGCAACATTTTTATATGAGAATATTATCACTCATTTTGGCTATCTAAAAGAATTGGTTAGTGATCGTGACACACATTTTATTAATGCAATAATTGAAGCATTAACAGCGAAGTATGAGATCAAGCACCGCAAAATTACACCTTATCATCCACGAGCTAATGGATAGACTAAAAAGACCAACGATATCCTATGTAAGATCTTAACAAAGACTATTTCAAGAACAAGAACCGATTGGGACACTAAATTGTTTGTAACTTTATGGACGTATCGTACTATGTATAAAGTAACTATCAATTCTATCCCATTTCAATTCGTATACGGTCTAGAGGCAATTCTACCAATTGAATTGGAAGTCCAAAGTTTACAAATTACGTTGGATGAACGTCTGGGAGACAGAGAATCTCTTCAATATAGGTTAGTCCAATTGGAGAAATTGGATGAAGCTAGGGCTACGGCTCTCTTGATCATAGAAGCTATATAGCGTCGCAGAAAGAGTTATTACGACAGTAAGTTACGGCCAAAATATTTTATGTCCAATGATCTAGTGCTACTTTATGATAGCCGCTTTAACAACTTTCTCAGTAAATTTTAAGTATGATGGCATGGACCATATCGGGTAGAGGAAGGTTTTCCTAATGGTTCCATTCAATTGGAAGATTTTTTGGGAACCCACTTCACAATACACGTTAATGGAAACCGGTTACGTTGTCGTGTTGTAACACATTGTCGTATTCTAACTTGTCTATATGATGAAAATATAAATGAAGAAGATTTATTAATATTTAGTCACCTTGGATGTTAGAAGCGGTGGTCAATTCCAATGCAAATACTGAGAGGCCAGGTTTAGTCACTCCATTACAGTCACTAGGATATACTCACCAGTAACGAAATACTCTATTCGATTCCAATAACAAGAGTCTGCAGAAAGAAAAAGGACCAATTCAACGACGGATGAGCCTGGTTCGAAGAGCCAATTGGATCTAATTTCAGAAGACTTTTAATCCAACTCCTATTACAGGTCTCTTATCCAATATGAGACCTGACTTGGTTGGGCAGTCCAATATGGTCCGATTACAGTGTCGTATTACGTGCTTTTTTACACGAAAATGTACTTGGCATCTGGCTGTAGAAGGTAGTATGGAGATTCACTAATATTCAAGCAATCTATCAGTTTTTGGCTGATGGAATATAAACAATTACAAGAATATACCGTAAATCTATATAGATGTCCTTCGACTGCTTGCCAAAATCCTTTTTGTCCTAGTCGATAGGTCTCTAGACATTACAAAAAACCTCTAACAATCCAATCTCCTAATCTCTAATACCGATTTATACTCATGACCTTGTATCCACTGACTGTCTTGTTAGATTAACCCAAAAATTTTCATTCACTCCGCATACTCAATCCTATAGAAACCCTTTTAACTCTTCAATCACAGACATAACTTTGATTTCACAAAATAGTCAAGAATAATCACACCCACTTCATTAAAACCCTGATTCACCAGTACAACACTGACTTTCAGTAACGATTACCTCCGTCTTCTCCAAAATCCTATGAAAAAAAAAAACCCAATTTTGTGTCTTCTCCCCCCCCCCCCTCCCCTCTCGAAGCATGAAGCTATCTCTCTGATCCTTAAAACCCTAATTCTTCCCCCTTCATTTCTTAACCTATCCTTCCCTTTAACCCTAAGATCATATTCTCCCGCCTTGGACTCCCCAAATTTCTTCAATCTTCTATCTTGGATCCGGAATTGGCTCCACCGTTAGAGCTTTCTCCTCCATTTTTTGCCTTTTAAAAGGTTCTTTTTCAGGAAACAACGTTCCCTGAAACGGCACAAAGAACAGGACAGCCTGAAATGGAATCGAAATCCCCGTAATCGGGACCTCATTGAGTCGCATTACCAAATCAGGTCTCATATTGGCTAAGAGGCCCGTAGTAAGACCTGGATGTTCCCGTAATTGGGTCAAATTGGTCCTTTACATCAGGCTCGCTTAGTCATCGATTTAGTCCTTTCGATTGTGTTGACTCCGACTATTGGACTCAAACGGAGCATTTTGTTACTAGTAAGTATGCCGTGACCGATTGTAATGGGATGTCTGAAACTGGCCCCTTAATATTGGCACTGGAATCAATCGTTGCTTCCAATATTTGAGGTAACTGAACATTAATAAAAGTCCCCTTTCTTTATATTTTCACGGTATACTTGTGTTACAACATGACATCCACCTCCTCTGAACCTGTGCATCCTTTGGTATGCACTAATTTATCCAATTGTTGTTTGATTTATAATATATTCTCTACGTCTTTATCCAGTTCGTCTTCATCACCTTTATTATCCAAATCACTTTCATCTTCTTCTTGCATACCTAACTTGTGTAATTTTCCTTCAATATTATATAATCTTTTTCTTTTTTTTCTTTTAAAATCATCAACTTTCTTATACATAATATTTCCATTCTCCAAAATACTAATAAAACTCGCATCAAAAGGACCTTCATCTCGCGAGAGTACCTCCTCTTTTGTACCTGTCAAGGACAAGAACTCGATGAAAGCTAAAGAGTAAGTGAGACTTTTCTCAAAAAGAAATAGGACAAAATAGAAATATGTATATTAAGAAAGAAACTGGAATGGCTATTGCCAAAATACAAGAAAACTAGAGACCCTTGAAACTAGACTAGAAGCAAGAAAGGAGTTGACAAGAGTGAAGAGGGCTTCACTCTTGCCTCTATATATACTATCTAACTAGAAGCCACGTGGCGATGTTCTATAAGACCTCCAATATATGTTGACTTTCTAGGCCACATGCCTTTGCTTGCAAGGCAAGTTTTCTATGGATGGACCACGTAGTTAGCTTGTTCTTTAAGCTTCCAACATGCGTGGCACATGGCTAACTTGTTGACCAAGTTTCTAACCTAAAAGTCAACTATAGACTCCTATAAAGTCAAAGCAGCGTCTATGAAGCTTCTAAGAAGCTTCTCTAGAAGATATTACTTAATTAACCTACTTTTACATACTTTTATCTATTCATATAGGTAATTATATGTATGTCCGTGACCGTACCTCGATAATTGAAAGTACTGCCTCTCAAATTCCTTTAGTAGCTCTGTTGCTTGCAAATTCTTATTAGGTTGTTCAATCCATTCGAGAAACAACTTCATAGTAATGCGATCAGCATCTTCAAAGAAATATTCGTCTTTCAATGCATGTGAAAAAATCTCCCATGAATTTCGATAACGATCTGTAATCGATGTAATATGATCTCTTATCTCTGGTATCATGGCAAGTCCAAATAATTCAACCATTTTCTTCTTGAAAACGTGATTTAATTCCATTTCATGAACATAACATCTTAAATACCTTGAAATATTCCTTCTATCAAATTCATCAATTTTATTGACCACTGCTTGCAATGCTTTGGTTGCCAAAGCTTTCTTTTGATCATTGCTTTGCTATTGCTGCATTAATAATGAAAAGGCTTGAAACATACTAGCAATAGACGGATCCATGAGCATACCTTATCCTTTAAAAGAACCCCCACCAGAAACTCCTCTCAAAGATCCTTCAAATTTTTTATTTTCGTTCTCCCTAAAAATAAAAATAAAATCAAACGAAATCCAATACTTTCTACCTCAAGCTTTCACGTCAAGTTCACCACTTATGTCGTATTACATACTTTCTTGCTCGAGAATGCACCGCGCGTCTGGCTGTAGAAGGTATTATGGAGATTCACTAATATTCAAGCAGTCTATCGGTTTTTGGCTGATGGAATATAAACAATTATAAGAATATACCATAAATCTATACAGATGTCCTTCGACTGCTCGCCAAAATCCTTTTTGTCCCAGCCGGAAGATCTCTAGATGTTACAGAGAACCTCGAACAATCCAATCTGCTAATCTTTGATACTGCATTATACTCACGACTTTGTATCCACTGACTGTCTTCTTAGATTAACTCAAAAATTTTCATTCACTGTGCATACTCAATCCTATAGACACCCTTTTAATTCTTCAATCACAGACATAACTTTGATTTCACAAAACAGTCAAGAATAATCACATCCACTTCATTAAAACCCCGATTCACCAGTACAACACTAACTTTCAGCAACGATTGCCTCCGTCTTCTCCAAAACCCTATGAAAAAAAAAATCCCAATTTTGTGTCTTCCCCCCCTCCCCCCCCCTCCCGAAGCATGAAGCTATCTCTCTGACCCTTAAAACCCTAATTCTTCCCCCTCATTTCTTAACCTATCCTCTCCTTTAATCCTGAGAAGATCCTATTCTCCCGCCTTGGACTCCCCAAATTTCTTCAATCATTCATCTTGGATCCGAAATTGGCTCCACCGTCAGAGCTTTCTCTTCCATTTTTTGCCTTTTAAAAGGTTCTTTTTCCAAAAACAACGTTCCCTGATACGGCATAGAGAACGGGACAACTTGAAACAGAATCGAAACCCCCGTAATCGGAACCTCATTGAGTCGTCCGACCAAATCAAGTCTCATATTGGCTAAGAGGCCCGTAGTAAGACCTGGATGTTCCCGTAATTGGGTCAAATTTGTTCTTTGCATCAGGCTCGCTCAGTCATCGATTTAGTCCTTTCGATTGTGTTGACTTCCACTATTGGACTCGAACGGAGCATTTTGTTACTAGTAAGTATGCCCTGACCTACTATGATGGGATGTCTGAAACTAGCCCCTGAATATTGGCACTGGAATCGATCGTTGCTTCCAATATTCAAGGTAACTGAACATTAATAAAAGTCCCCTTTCTTTATATTTTTATGGTATACTCGTGTTACAACATTACAATGTACTTCGATTTCGTTTCAGGTTGTTCCGTTCTTTGTACTATTTTGGGAACATCCTTTCGGTAAAAGGATCTCTCAAAGGCAATAATGAGGGAGAAAGCTCCGTCGGCTGTTCCAATTCAGAGAGTCCATGGCGGAAGAATAGGATCTTTTCACGGTTAAAGGAGAGGATAGGTTAAGAAATGAAGAGGGGAGAATTAGGATTTTAAGGGTGGGAGGGCTAGCTTCATGCTTTCGAGGAAAAAGACAGAGAGTTGGGGGTTTTCTTCTTCATAGGGATTTAGGAAGACTGAGGCAATCAATACTGAAAGTCAGTGTTGTATTGGTTAACTAGATTTTTTCGTAAGAGAAAAAAGGCTGGTATTCTTGATTGTTGATGGAATGGGAGATACTTCTGTGGTTGAAATTCAAAGTTGTCTAGAAGGTTGAGTATGCTGAATGCATGCGTGGTTGTGTTAATCTGACTATACGAATAGTGAATATCTGCCAACAGTTTAAAGAGGTTTTGGGAGTTGGCAAATTGGGGTTTGTTTAGGGTTTTTATGATAACTGGGGACCTACTGACATAGATAAGAGGAATATCGACGAGTGGCCAAGAGACATTGGTACGGATTGCAGCATAGCCTCACAATCTGTAAGTGGGGTTAAACTGGAACTTCTTGAGCATTCGAAAGGGCTTACAAAGACACTAGTAATAGATGTTTCACAACAAGTCGGAAGGGCAGATTGAGGATCACAGCTTGTCGAAGTTCATGGTCTAGGATTAAGGTAATTAATGATAAAGATAAAATAAAAAACATAAATAAAATAAAATAAAATAAAAATAACAAAAAAGATTGAAGTATATAGGGTCTCTAGGCGTTTTATATTGGAATTAAGCTTTTACATTGCAATCCGATATAGATTGTATTTGGGTAGTTAAGAACATGATAGACTGCTTGAGTATAAGCGAAACACCATACTACCTCCTACAACTAGACGTCCGACGCGTTCTCAAGCAAGTTAGCACGTAATATGACATAAGTCGTGAACTCGACATGAAAGCTTGAGATGGAAGGTATTGGATTTTGTTTGATTTTATTTTTATTTTTATGGAAAACGAAAATAAAAATTTTGAAGGATCTTTGAGAGGAGTTTCTGGTGGGGATTCTTCTAAAGGACAAGGTATGCACATGGATCCGTCTATTGCTAGTATGTTTCAAGTCTTCTCATTATTAATGAAGCAACAGTAAAGTAATAATCGAAAAGAAGCTTTGGCAACCAAAGTATTGCAAGCAGTGGTCAATAAAATTGATCAATTTGATGGAAGGAATATTTCAAGGTATTTAAGATGTTATGTTCATGAAATAGAATTAAATCGGGTTTCGGAGAAGAAAATGGTTGAATTATTTGGACGTGCCATGATACCGGAGATAAGAGACCATATTACATCGATTACGGATTGTTATGGGAATTCATGGGAGGTTTTTTCACATGCATTGAAAGACGAATATTTCTTGGAAGATGTTGATCGCGTTACTTAGAAGCTGTTTCTAGAATGGATTGAACGACCTAATAAGAATTTGCAAGCAACAGAGCTACTAAGGGAATTTGAGAGGCAGTACTCTCAATTATCGAAGGTAGAAAAATTCACATTAGAGCCGAACAAAGTTGATCTATTTCTTCACACTGCTGATGGAAAATTGCAAGGGAAATTAGAACTCTTTCTTAAAGACAAAGAAGAAGATGAAGGATTGACAACAAAGTGGAAGAACGATGAAGATGCGGTGGGGGTACTTACAAAAAGAGCAAAGAGGAAGGATAGTAGTAATATTTCGAAAACAGTACAAGCACCCAAAGCTCGAGTACGTACAACACCACCAACAATGCCTACAGTTCAACCTTCTACATCCTTATCAAAGAAAGCAGATATGGGGATGGAAGAAATTATATGAGGAATGCGAGATCTTCAAATCAAATAGGCAAGTCTTGCAGAGAATACTTCTATAAACAATTCGAAGAATGTTTCAAAATAAGGATACATACAAAGATGCATTTGGTGTGATGACGCTTTATACACTAGAAAAGATTGCAATGAATTTAATAATATGATACGCAAGGAATTATTTGCTGGAAAGATGGAAAGATAGCATTAAAAGATAGGGAGGATCTTCTTCAAACCAATTTTGGTAAGGGAGGAATGAGAGCATTGGTTCAAGATTACTTAAAAGAGCATGAAACTGCTAATAACACACAAGGCGAATTATATAGAGCTTGTCTAGATGTCAAAATTTGGATTGGGGATGTTGCGACAGAGTAACATTTCTTTGTTTAAGATACAACGTCTTATCCGTTGATTTTAGAACAACCTTATATTACGGCAACACGGATAGAAACAAAAATACTTGACGATGGTTTTGCTTATGCAAGGGTACAGAGCGAAGATGGGAGGAAAGCTGTACAATTTCTAACAGTACCTCCTAACCATAAACGGAATCGAGATAGGTTGAGGGAAAAACTATTGCCAAAGATTGTTGAAGGATTTAAGGATATTGGGGAGGTACCACTGTAAAGCAAGATTATGGAGGTACAAAAGAGGAAGTACTCTTGCGAGATGAAGGTACCTTTGAAGCGAGTTTTATAGGTATTTTGGAGAATGGAAATATTATGTTTAAGAAAGTTGATGATTTTAAAAGAAAAGAAAGAAAAAGATTATATAATATTGAAGGAGAATTACGCAAGTTAGGTTCATTACAAGATGATGAGAGGATTTTAGGTGTTTATGAAGAAAATGGACTGGAAGATTCATTGGAATTGATTACATCTATTGGATTAGGGGATAATGATAAGATTGTTGAGATTCATTCAAGAGAGGTTTATACTATACTTGAATCTTTTCAAGCACCAAAAGTCACTGTAGAGACAAGATATAAAATGGTAGATAAGAAGATAAAGCCTGTTGCCGGACCATTACCAGAAGATTCTAAAGAACAAATAGGAAAAGCATCAAAAGAAGCAAGTTTCAAAGATCCAATGAGTATTAGACATCAGTTTACTAAAAAGACTTTTGAAGAATTGAAGATTGGTTTTGATGGTTCTTTATTGCCGGAGGAAATTACTTGCTTCAAAAAGATGTTGGCTAAACAAGGTAGATTGTTTGCCTTCGAATCTTATGAAATTGGGTGTGTGGATCCAAATATTATTACACCTATGGTTATCTTCACTATACCGCATGTACCTTGGAATCTAAGACCAATTCCAGTACCAAGGGCACATTTACCTAAATTGGTGGAACTATTAAAAAGAAAGATGAAGATAAAAATATTGGAACCTTCATTTGTGCCATATTCTAGTCGATGATTTACGCTACCTAAGAAGAATGGGTCACTACGGTTTATTGAAGATATGCAACCGGTGAATGCAGTAACTCTCAAGAATGCAAGAATAAGATCTATTGTGGATGAATTTGCTGAGGCGTTTGCTGGAAGGGGGATCTATTCAATGGATGACTAGTATTCAGGTTATGATTAATTTCAACTTGCCGAAGGAAGTAGAGATATGACGACAATGAGGACACTACTTGGATTGGTTAGAATGTGTACTCTTCCTCAGGGCATGATCAATTCATTTGCGCATATGATGAATGGGATAAATAAGGTATTGAGAGATTTTATTTTGGAGAAGAGTATACCTTTACTAGATGATGTTTCTGTAAAAAGGTGCAGAGAAGGAGACAAGGATGAAACTTTAGATAAGAGGGGTTGTCGCAAATATGTTGTTGATCATATACAAGATTGTAACAGAGGTTCGCAGGTTTTTAGGTGTATGTGTATTTTATCGAATCTGGATCCTTCATTTTGCTCACATAGTGGATCCATTATATGAACTGTTACGCAAGGGTTACCAATCTAAATGGCAAGAAAGGCATATTCAAGCAATGCAAAGATTGAAGAAATTATTGATGTCACCTCCAATATTGAGGAAGGTTGATTATAAGTGCAATAGACCAGTGATTCTTACTGTAGACGCTAGTCCAATTGCCATTGGATGGGCTGTGGGTCAAGATGATTTAAATGGGAATAGATTTGCAGTTCGATTTGGGACTAAAGTTTTAAGTATTCGTCAGCGTGCATATTCGCAAGTCAAAAGAGAACGTTGGGGAGTCGTTTCGGCTATGAAAGCTGAAAAGGACTATTTGATTGGGGCAGTAGTAGTAATTGAAACAGATTGCTTGCCATTGCTTGGAATGATTATTAACTGTTCAATGCCAGATATTGCAATGTTGAGATGGATTGCTTATATTAAGTCACTAAATCCAGAATTTAAGCATATTACTAAGAAAGATAATTTAGTAGCAGACATGCTATTTCGAGCAAGATATGAGAGGGAGGACGGAATGGTTGAAGACATTGATGACTTCGGATCAAAATTCTATTCAATATCAAATCTCAACAGAGAAGACAAGTTATTTTTTGAAGAATCTTATGAAGGAGAATTATTGGATATTGGTCATTACTTGAATACCTTAACTAAGCAGGGGAATTGGTCTTTAAAAAAATTCAAACAAATAAGAAAAAAAGCATATGGATTTTTGCTTCGAGATGGATTCTTATGGAAGAGACCGAAGAAAGGAATTGGGATGCCACAACTAGTGATAGGCAAAAAAGAAGAAAAAATAAAATTATTAAAGAAATTTCATGATAGTTTATGGGCAGGGCATAGAAGAATCTAGGCTACTTTTGTTAAACTCAAGGAACAATATTGGTGGAAAAATATGTATCGAGATGTGCTCTCATTTGTAGAGTCATGTAAAATCTGTCAATCGTATTCTAATATCCGACATCGAGATGGTTTTCATCCTACGTATCCTTTGGCTATTCATTTTAAATGGGTTGTTGATTTGGTTATTATGCCAGTTGGATTATGGCAGATGAGATATTTGGTCTTAGCTTGTGAAGATTTATCAAATCAAGTAGAAGGAAGAGTATTGAGGACAAAAACTACAGAGGGGATTTGTAAGTTTTTGCTTGAAGATGTCATTTGCTGCTACGGATGCGTAGGAAAAATCACTACAGATCATGGAGAATTAAATGCACAAAAAGCTTGTAAGTTCTTTAAAAGATGTGGAATTAAACTATCATTGACTACTGCTTATAATCTGGAAGGGAATGCAAAAAGCGAACACGGTCATCCACCGATTGTGAAAGCATTAGTTAAAGCTTGTAATAAGAAAGTTAGAGAGTGGCCACGACTTTTGTCATTTGCATTATGGGCTGATCGAACAACACATAGTTCAGTGAGAGGATATATGCCAGTAGAACTTATGACAGGTCGAAAACCAATTATGCCGATTGAAGAAAAGGTACTTACTTGGAGTATGCTACCTTGGAAAGATGGATTGACAAGAGAAGAACTTCTGGCTATTAGGATTCGACAATTAGAGCAAAGATTGGAAGATGTGCAAATAGCATTAGAAAGGTTAAAAAGATCAAGGTTACAAAATAAGGCGCGATTTGATAAGTAACATCGATTGAAACCTAAAGCAATTGAAGAAGGTGATTGGGTACTTGTTTATGATAGTAGTCTGGGCAATCAATATAGCACTTTATGGAAGTTTTCAAAACGTTGGTTTGGACCGTATGTGGTAACAACTGTTCATGATAATGCGACTTATTCATTCCGGGAGTTAGATGGCACAAGGTTAAAAATACCAATTACAGAGAAGAGAGTAAAATTGTTTAAACAAAGAAATGCAGAAATAAATATAGAAGACCTTAATGAAGATATAGATATTCCACAGTGAGAAGATGAAATTGATTTGGATAGCAGAGACGGTGGAGATGGACTAGACGAAGATTTGGAGATCATATTATTAGTCAAACGGCAATTAGGTTAATTGGTGCATACCGGAAGATGCACAGGTTCATAGGGGGTGGATGTCATGTTATAACACGTCTATATGATGAAAATATAAATAAAGAAGATTTATTAATATTTAGTCACCTTGGATGTTAGAAGCGGCGACCAATTCTAGTGTAAATATTGAGAGGCCAGGTTCAATCACCCCATTACAATCAGTTGCGGCATATTCATCAGTAACGAATTGCTCCATTTGATTTCAATAACGGGAGTCAATAGAAAGGGAAAGGACCAATGCAATGACGGGTGAGCCTGGTTCAAAGAGTCAATTGGATCTAATTTCAAAAGACCTCTAATCTTAGTCCTATTATGGGCCTCTTACACAATATGAGACTTGACTTAGTCGAGCAATCCAATGTGGTCCGATTACGAGCTTCAATTTCATTTCAGGTTGTTCTATTCTTTGTACCATTTTGGAAACGTCCTTTCTAAAAAAAAGATCTCTAAAAGGTAAAAATAAGGGGAGAAATGCAGGAGGTCGGCAGATCCAATTCGGGAGTCCAAGGCAGAAGAATAGAATCTTCTCAGGGTTAAAGGGGAGGATAGGTTAAGAAATGAAAAAGAGGGGAGAATTAGGGTTTTAAGGATGGAAGAGCTAGCTTCATGCTTTTGAGGGAATAGACAAAGAATTGGGGATTTTTTGCTTCATAGGATTTTAGAAAGACTGAGGCAATTGTTGCTGAAAGTTTGTGTTATATTGGTGAATTGGATTTTTTGTAAGAGAGGAAAAGGCTGGTACTCTTGATTGTTGTTGAAATGAGAGATACTTCTGTGGTTGAAATTCAGAGTTGTCTAGAAGATTAAGTATGCTGAATGCATGCATGGTTGTGTTAATCTGACTATACGGATAGAGGATATCTGCCAACAGTTTAAAGAGGTTTTGGAAGTTGGCAAATTGGGGTTTAGGGTTAACCCAATGGAAGGAGGAAATCTCCGTAATAATGATTATTGACATGATTGAAATGCTTGTGATAGTTAGAAAATGATTGATGGTTAGTTTTGGATACTGAAATTGACTAGTTAGGAAATTAGACATTGTTGATTGGACGTGAGATTAAGGTACACTGGATTAGATGTTCTTGATTAGGACCCCGAGTAAGCAGTTAAGAGCAGGGCACTCATAGAAGGTTTCATTGTTGCAAATTTTAGATATTGTGCTTTAAACTATAAGCTTTACGACAATAATCAGCAATAGTGTTAGTGCGAGGAAGTATTGAGAGTTTGATTTTCACAATGTCAATGGAAAGAGCAAAGAGAGCACCAAAACGATCGAAAAGTCACCGCAATGTGAGGTCTAAGTACGATCTAAGATCGCCGTCTCTTATAGTTATCACCAACATGGAACCGATGAAGTTAGATATATGTTGGTCATTGAAAAGGCAAAAAGATTTTAGAAATGCACAGTTATTTATATTTTTGCGAGGATCGGATAAACTACCACCAATGGATGTAGAATGAGTGGCAGAATATATAAAAAATTATGATCCAGAGGATGGTTCGAGTGTGGTAAGAGGAGTCATGATTGGAATAGATGAAAATATCTTACACAAGGTCTTGTATTTACCAACTGGAGAGCTTGAGGTGGAAAGAGATGCGTCAAATGATTTTAGCCCAGAAAGCTACTTCAAAGGAAGAATGTCGTCTCTTGAGCGAAATCAAGGATGGAAGGTATAGGAGGCACTTATGCCCAAACTTATGGAATAGATGCGGTTCATTCAAAAGTGGTTAGCATTGAATTGGCATACCACCTACATAGCAAAGTGATTACTGTTTTCCACGATTGGAATACTGGAAGGCATGGTATTCAATTGGGTAACTTATGTGGCCACAAAGATACAAGCAGAAATAGGAGCTAAGTGGAAGACGGGAAAGTTTGCTTCACTATTATGTTCCAATTATGTAAACTCAGTGATTGAGTATACATTGAAACAGGAATCTCAACCAATAGATCTAAGTTTACAAATAGGAACAGCTAGTCCAAGGAAAATGGTGTATGAAGTGGGAGAATCTAGTAGAGCAGCAGAACAGGAAGCAAGACCAATATCTATACCAAAGCGAGTTCCAATTCGATCGACAATAGAGATGACGACACCAATATCAGTTCCAAGAGAAAGCAACAAATTAGGGTTTCAACGGGGTATAACGGAAGGGTGGAATCTTAAGGAAGTTATATTGGGTCAAATTTTCCAGCTACAACTTACGGTGAGTAAGCTCGAATACGAAGGTAGCTTAAAAAGGCAAATGGAAGTGAGGAAGAAAATAATATTGGAGCAAAATTACAAAATCAGGGAACAAGAACAAGTCATCAAGGTAGAATTATAATCCAAGATACGAGTGAAGCATGAATTGGATGAGAAAGTGGAAAACTGGTCAAAAGAGAAATAGAGGATTCAGCATATCATAGAAAATTAATAGTAAGAATTACTACAAACTCGCTTATTGTATAGATTGGAATAGAAAAAGATGAATGCTCAGTTGAAGATGGAACGAGAGAAGAAGGAGGCATTGGAGCTTAAAAAGAAACAATTGGGTGACCAATATCAAAACAAAACGGATGAGCTACAAGCAAAAATTGTTGTTTTGAAAGAAACAGTAACGAAATTGGAGATTGATTTGATCAGTATTGGTCAGTCACGGATATTTGCCTCAACGAGAGTAAGAATTGGAAAATTGGAAGAGAAATTGCAACAACAGAAGCAACAACTGGAAGTTAAAGATGCCAGAATCCTCTAATTAGAAGCTCAGGTTCGAGAATTGGGAGCGTGTAATGAAGATTTAACAGCTCAATTAAGGACAAAGATTCAGGATGAGTCGAAGGAAGAAGATATAGTGTTGGAACAAGACCAAATGGAGCCAGCACTAGAAATCGAAGAGATTAAACAATCGAGTTAAAAAAAAGAAAGGGATTGATTTTTGTTTATGAATTGAGTATTTACAGGGATGTTGCACAGTTAGGAGTGAGACTATGTAGAATAAGTAGTTATTTTCAGAATGTAGATACCTAGTGTATAGTGTAAATAAGGATAGATAACTGCTAAAAAGGTGGTTCAATGAGTAGAACGGATGAATAGTCAAGAAAAGTAGTTATCATTTGTAGTATAGGAGTTGGTATCTTAGGGTAGTATAAGGAGGATGGGAGAGGGGAAGAAAATGCCAGACTACGATGGTACTGAGCTAGGGATAAGCTTGGTGCTATCTCTTCTTCTTAATTTTCTTGTTTCCTTTGTGTTAGTGTTGATTCTAGTGAAGAAGATCGATTTAATGAATCAATGTTTGATTTACGAAGTTATTTATGGATCACTGTTTATTAATTGTTGGAAAAGATTAAGGACGTATGGAAGTTTCCAGTCATTGTTTATCACAAGGTTGTAAGTTCAGCGGAGAGGAATTGTAATCGAAGGAATTATCTTGATCAGATTCTGTGGATTCGAAGTTGTTCGTTCCAGGGTTTGGAATATGCTTGTGTATTTGTGAATTACACAGGGTACTGAAATTGATGTCGTGGATGTTATTGTATTGATATGAGAGAGTGGACAGTAGGAGGAAAAGTTAAGTGTTCTTTGGTATGGTAAGCATTCAGTAGTAGTGGTTAATTGTGTGACTCTAACAATTGGAGCTCATATACATGGTCTTTTCCTGTATTCGAATTCCTCTATATGAGTTTATTTTGGGAGGTTTCTTTCAGAATAAGTAAAACAACAACCACAAGGAGTTATTGGAAGATTATGATTGTTGTTTATTGAGAGCTGTGTGTGTTTTGGACAAACGAAGTTGGTGATTATAGAAATTCTGTGAATTTAGATTGCTTGGAGTGAAGTCTGTTATTTCTGGTGTTGGATGGAAATGATGTATTTTGAGCAGTATTTTGAGAGTGCAAGATTGCATACTATTGTTATCAGTTGATGAAAGAATATTGTTATTAGGAGAAAGCATTGTAGTATTTCATAGTGTTTTAGTGGTTCGAAATACGATTAATTGTGTGACCCTAACAAGTAAAATTCATGCACTTAGTCTTTCTCAATGTTTGAATTCTCCTATATAGGTTTATTTTGAAAGGAATTGTAGAATAAGTAAAATGACAATCACATTTTGGCACCACTGTTGGTGATAGACAATAGCATTGAGTGTTAGGAATTAACTGCTGGTTTAGTTAGATGGGAGATAAGAAGCAAATTCAGTAGAATATAATGAAAGAGTATAGTTATTAAGAATGAAAACTTAACAGTGAAGAGAATATGGCAGTCGAAAGTAAGAATAGAGAGATTGCAAGCAAGAAATTTGTTGCGTAACGAGCAAGAACAGAATTTAAAAAGGAGTCATCAAAAAAGTTGGATTAAACCATAGTTGCATGTTTTTCGACATATCCGAGTATACCCAAAAGCTGATTGACATCAAATATTTCAGAAGTATATACAGTTAAAGAAATTGCCAAGAACACTCGTGGAAAATTTGATCAATAGACTAGTATTTTCCTTGAGGCTATTAACTATGAGTGGGGGAATCACAAAAGAATTGGATACTCTATTGGATATGTTTCTAATAACAAAAGTTTCCAATTTCATCAAAATTGATTTTGTAGAGTGGCATAAATTACTGATCAATAAGAACCAATTCAGTGTATTTCAAAATCCATCATTTTCACCCCCAATTCAACTCACTAACTTAGTAAGGGACAATTATAGAAAATTAAGGAAACTTAAAAATTCAGAACAATCAATTGGGGAAGGCGCTAGTTGTTTTGACAAAAGATTAAGTGGAACATTATTTTCTTCAATGGCGACAGGTGGTCCAGCAGTTCCAATAGCAGTATAAATAGGTGACTTGAGTGTTTGCACAACGAGCATGACTCCATTACCTACTTTTAGAGATTTTTTGGATGTGGATTCTGATCAACATTTGTCTCAGTTTCTGACAGCATGTATAGCTAATAATGGAAGAAGGAAAGATATTTGGTTACCATGGTTGCCAGCAACCTTGAAAGACACGATGTTTGAATGGTACAATCGTCAACCAGTGGGTCAATTTTCTAATTAGAAAGCATTGAAGAATGTATTTTTAATCTATTTTTGTCCAATTGGTTTTGAGGATCGACTTTGAGAAAGATTAATGATTAACAAAATGGATCTAGGAGAGGCAGTGGAATCATACTATGGTCGTGTGGTAGATAAACTCCACAAGTGGCCAAATCACCAAATGCCAGAGACTTTTGTATTGTCTATATTAATCAACGAATTGTACCCACCTGAACTAAAAATATTTATAAAATAGGCTCAACCAAATACGGTAACAACATCTTTTAATAGAGCCAAGGTTTGGGAGAAATGCCATTATGATCAATTTTTAACTGCGGGTGCCACAATGATTCTAGTTCAAAGCAGTTATCAAAATCCCACTTGGAACGGATCAGTGGGTAGTTATCCACAGATGTTAGAAAAAATAGCCAATTCCAGTGCCAATATTCAGGGGCTAATTAATATCATGCCATTGCAAGTTATACCATCAAACGTGACAACAACATATGTTCCATATTTTCTATATCAATAACAAACGGCAGAGTTACCAATAATACCAGTCCCAAAAGATTCCAATGAAGCCTTGTTATTGAATCTTATGAAGAAAATAGAAGAAATGGTCGTTAATATGGCCAAGGATAAGGAAAAGTGGCACAAGTCTACTAATACTAGGACCAGTGCATGGTGCAATAATTGTAAGGGTCATGGTCATTTGGTAACAGAATGCCCTTCACCCTCACAAATGATGGATCAATGTACATTTTGCGAAAGAAAGCACTTAATAGCTAATTGTTGGAATTGGCAAAGGCAACAACAATTCAATAATCAGACCATGATCCCATCGACTCAATGGAACATCAATCAAGTTCAAATGGAAAATACATTTGGATGGAATGGAAATTGATCTAATCGATAAAATTGACCATTCAATAACTTTCAAAGTTCCAATTTTAATCATGGGTCTGCATCAAATCCTTAGAACTATGGGAAAGAGCAGCAGAGATATCAGTAATATGCTCCACCGACGTCATTGAACCAAATATCCTCCGTACCAATGGAATAACTAGGATCATTTTCTAATCCTACGTGGAACAAGCCTATTATGTATATACAGGTGGATACACCCAATATGCCAGATGGGGGTGCAAGAAGACCACTTTATTGTTTTTGTTACAAACAGATTGGTCATTGTGCTAGTGAATATGTCAATTCCAGAGCTAGTGACGATTATGCGCCAATATGTGGGAATTGTAAGCAATCGGGGCATACTTATCAGCAATGTAATGCTCCATTCAATTTCAATAATCTGGATCAGTAGATTGAAAACCAAGAAAAAATTGAAGAGATAAATCAAGGTCCTCAAGATTCTTTGATAAATCGAGTGGAATGTGTTCAACCCGTTCTTATCAAGAGTCAGCAAAAGGAAAAAGGATCAATTAAACATTTGGGTGAGCCTGATGCGAAGGGCCAATTTGACCCAATTACGGGGACATCCAATCTAAGTCTTATTACACACTTCTTATCGAATATGAGACCTGACTCGATTGGGTAATCCAATGAAGTCCCAATTATAGAGGCTCGGTTCTGTTTCAAGCTGTTCCGTTCTCTATTTAGTTTTGAAAAATATCCTATCCATTAAAAGATCCTCTCGGAGGCACGAATTCTAAGGAAGATCCAGTTACTATTCTAATTCAAAGTCTAGGACAAAAGAATATCATATCTCTCAAAGTTAAACTCAATCCAATGAAAAGAAAGAGGGCATTGAAAATTACCTTAAATATGAAACTCTATGATATTTTGAAGGATTTGGACGCTATTCGGCCTTCTATTTCTATGAAGCAACTTCTAGAGATCGCATCAGAGTACTGTTCTATATTGAATTCATCGTTAATATGGCATAGATAACGTAATAGGGAAGTTTGTGAAGTCAATTTGAATCCTGATTCAGGTACATTAACCATCGATGTTTTGATTGACGGTATTATGATCTCAGGTGTTCAGGTGGATGGGTGTTCCAGTGTCAATTTAATGAACGCTAATACAATGGATGCTTTAGATTTGGAATACTTAGTATCCACGACATTGATATTATGGATGGCAGATCATAGCCGGGTTAAATCAATGGATATTTTACGGAGTGTTCAAACTATAATTTCTAGTATTGCATATGAAATTGACTACATCGTCTTTTTGTTACAATGTTCGACTTTATTGTATCTAATTTCTTTGGGACGGCCTTGGCTTTATCAAGCAAAAGCCAAGAATGATTGGAGTCAGGGTACTTTGATAATTGGCAAGGACAGAGATATAATGGTGTTACAAATGTATCGAGTACACTATTACAGAGAGCCTCGATTGCTAGCATCTGAATTGACGTCAAATAATGAGCTTAGCTCTGATAATGATGCAGTAGCACTGATTATGGAGGCATCTGTAGAAGCAGTCCAATACCCTAGAATAGTGTATTAATGTGGCAGTCCGAGAGAGTACTTGATATACCTACTGAATTCAAAAATCTCTACTAAAGTTAGTATTGACTAGATAACCAAGTATGATGTACACCATGTGAGTGCCCTAGACACAAGATTCAGTACTTCTTACATGTCAAACTTATCGACTGATTTTAAACCAGTGTAGAAGTTGAAATTGAACATCGCCACTGTACCTTTACATCAAACTATCAACTTGGCGACCATAGTAGAGTCTCGAATAATTAAGGTCTACAAAGGTATTAAGGAATAGGAGTTGACCTGCTAGAAAAAAATTTTCTTGCATCACAAATCAGCTTTTGCTTGGACTTATGATGATGTAAAAGGTATCTTTGTTGAAGTTTGTGAGCATCGTATCATTTTAAAGGAGAACGCTTAATCGATATTGTAGAGGCAACATCGCCTTAATCTTAAATATTCTTTCATAGTGAAGGAGGAATTAGACAAGCTTCTTGCAGTTGGTTTTATTTATCCAGTATCGAATAGTGAGTCAGTTTCTCTAATTGTGATGGTGCCAAAAAAAAATAGAAAAATTCGAATTTGTCACGATTTTCAAAAATTTAATGCAGCCACTAAGAAAGATTATTTTCCATTACCTTTCACGATGTCGTAATACGTGAAGTCTTCCTTGAGAATGCTACGGACACTTGGCTATGGAAGGAAGAATGAAAATTGTAATAACAAAATCCTAATTCTAATAGAATACTAACAATACTCTAATTAGACCATAATAATGTTAAGTAAGTTTAATCAAATTCAATAAAACCTCAAAGAAATTTCAAACAAACAATAAGAATTCTTAAAGAAACATTAAAAAAAATACAAATATCACTCAAATACATCTCAATTTAATCTTAATTTAATTCTAGTTAAAATCCTATTGAACTTCATTCAAACTATAGGCCAAAATTAATTAAATCTTAAATCCTAATAAAATCCTAAACCCTAAATCAAACCCTAAATAAACCTTAAATCAAACCTCAATCAAATCCTAAACCAAACCCTAAACCAAACCCTAAATCTTAAATCAAATCCTAACCAAATCCAAATCTAAATCCAAAACCCTAAATAAAACCCTAACCAAATCCTAAACTCTAAATCAAATCCTAACCAAATCCTAAATCCTAAATAAAATCCTAACCAAATTCTAAACCAAATCCTAATTCAAATCCTAAACCCTAAATCAAACCCTAACCGAACCTTAAATCCTAAATCAAACTCTAACTAAATCCTAACCAAATCCTAAATCCTAAAATAAATCCTAACCAAATCCTAAACCCTAAATAAAATCCTAACTAAATCTTAAACCAAATCCTAATCAAAATCCTAAATCCTAAATCAAATCCTAATCAAATCCTAAACCCTAAATCAAATCCTAATTCAAATCCTAAACTCCAAACCAAACCCTAACCAAATCCTAGTAATTCCAATAACAGATTTAAACCTCAATAACTAATGAATAAACCGTTGATCTTAATTCAAATTTTACATACTTCTAAATAAATAAGTTAAAAAAAAATCACAAAAAAATTGAAAAGGATTGGAGTTACTAAATTCACGATAACCTCAAAAATTTGCTCGAGTATTAGCCGGCCTCCTTTTCCAATCTTGATATCAATCTTCCAGAGCCAATATCTCTTCTTTGCACCATTCGATTGATCTCCAAATTCTCATATTCATAGAAAATCAAGTCTTATATCCTCTCATGCAAGTTTTACTCCAATCCAACTAATACATTGCAAGAAATCTCAAAAATTCCCACTAGATCTAAAATTCTACTTTCTGAGTCCTTGATCCACTTAAACCTCAATATTCCTTAATTGAACCGTTAGATCAAACTCAATTTTATGATACATATTAAAAAAAACTATAAGCATAAATCCAAAAAAATTCACCCATAGATCTATTACAAAACTCTTGAAAACATCCAAAACATTAATCCATAAAATTTTATTTCATATTTTATATTTTATTTCATAAAATCCAAGTCATCTGAAACAAACCTTGATTTTACAAAGCTCTTACAAAGTCATATCAACTCCAAATCGGTATTATTTTTAGGTGATTTGGAGTTGATAGGACTTTGTAAGAGCTTTGCAAAATCACCCAAAATCAATTCCAACCCCAGGGTCTGATTTCGACCCTGGTTCATAACCGGCACTCTCCGAGTATCAATATCTAGTTTTTCTAAGTAACTTTTTTCTAGAATTTACTCTTAATTTCTTTCTTAAGATGCCTATATCATTATCACCAGGTAGTAAAAGAATAGGAATGGAGCACCGATTAAAGTCATTCTGTGGTATTGTTTTGGGTTGGTTGAAGTGCCATTTTTTTGTGTTTCTTGTGTATTCGAGAGTAGTAGTTCCAATTAAGAGTTAAGAGTGAGGAGTCGGTCACAAGTGACAATTGAAGATGTTACAGAATGGATGAGTCAGCATCAACATCAATTGAAACTTTGGGATGCCCAAATCTTGAAACTGGAGGCTCAAGTCCGTGAATTGGGAAGGTATAATGAAGATCTCTCAAACGAGTTGAGAAGGAGTTGATGGACAGATTGGAGAACGAAGAAGATTTGTAATTAGAACTTGAACCGGTGGAACCAACAATGGATAATGTAGTATATGATTAATTGGGAGGACTAGAAGAAATAGTAACTTTGTAGAGTTTTGTTAAGTAGTTTTTAGTAAGGAATCAATTGTGTGTTTGTAAAGACGCTACACAGATAGAAGTGGGGCTATGTAGAATAGATATTAGTTTGATTCAGTAAGATATTGGTAAAATAGACTAATAGTCCATACAATAGTCAATTTAGGATGTCACGGACATATACATGTAAGCCAATAATTACATGTATAAATGAGTAGAAGTAAGTAAAAGTAGGTAATAGTAAGTTAATTCTATAATATTTGATATGAAAGCTTCGTAGAAGCCATATAGATATTGCTTTGACTTTGTAGGTGTCTTTAATTGACTTTTTGGAATTAGAAACGTAGTCAACAAGTTGGTCAAGTGCCACACATGTTGGTAGCTTGAAGACCAAGCTAATTATGTGACTTATATGTAGAAAAATTTACCTTGTAAGTCAATGCATGTGTCCTATAAAGACAATATATATTGGAGGTTCTATAGAACGTCGCCACATAGCCCCTAGTTAGATAGTATATATAGAGACAAGAATGTAGCCTTCTTCACTCTTGTCAACTCCTTTCTTGATTCCAGTCTAGTTTCAAGGGTCTCTAATTTTCTTGACTTTTGGCAATATCCATTCCAATTTCTTTGTTAATATATATATCAAGTTATTTCTATTTTGTCATCTTTCTATGAGAGAAGTCTCACTTGTTTATTTATCTTTATTATATTCTTGTCCTTGACACAAGAAGACAAATGATTGATTTAATTATTAAAGGCAGTTAATTACAGGATTACGGTTAGAATCTGAAAATCAAAAACAATTATATAGAAGTTGTAGAAGTTTGTTGGGATACTAGACTATGATAGTCATGAGCCGAGGTAAGCTTGGTTCTACGTCTTTATTTCTTTGTTTTCTTTGTTGTTGAAGAGTGATGGATAATTTTTGAATACTAAGAAGTGAGTCTATGGAATAAATCAGAGATTGATTTATGAGTTATTGATTATATAATTAGAGTAGTGAGTGATTGAATTATATGAGGAATTATTAAAAGATTATGATTGTTGTTTATTGAGAGTTGTGTGTGTTTTGGACAAAAGAAGTTGGTGATAACAGAAATTCTATGAATTCAGATTGGTTGGAGTGAAGTCTATTATTTCTGATGTTGGATGGAAATTATGTATTTTGAGCGGTCTTTTGGGAGCACAAGATTACACACTGTTATTATTAGTTGATGAAGAAATATTGTTACTAGGAAAAAGCATTGTAATATTTCTTAGTGTTTTAGTAGTTCAGAATATGGTTAATTGTGTGACCCTAACAAGTAAAACTCATGCACTTAGTCTTTTCATGTGTTTGAATTCTCTTATATAGGTTTATTCTGAAAAGAATCGTAGAATAAGTAAAACGACAATCACATATATCATCAATATCATTAAGGTGATTAGACAACTTTTTTACTATTGACAAAGTTTGTGTACAATAATTCAATTCATTCTTCTATCCAACAAACATCTTTTTTTACCATTTATGGTTAATATCTAAAATTTGATACTTTCAACTTTTCAAAAGTTGATAATCTTGCAACAAAATATTTGGCAAATTGTTTGTCGAAGCTATATGTAATATTTAAAGTACAATTAAAAGGAGCTCAAGAACAACATAAGTTTAATGTAGATGCCTCTTGGAAGGAACAACCACAATTCAATGTTGTTGTATTGTATGAAGTTTTGCTCAAGAATGCATTGAGGGTTAGCTATAAAAGATAGAATTTAGAAATTTTAACAACAATATCTTAATTCTAATAGAATTTTAAATAAATTCAAATTAAAATTTAACAATGTTAAACAAGCTTTAATCAAATTTAAAAAAATCATAAATAAATTACAAAATAAAGAATAAAAAATATTAAAAGAATTCAAAAGAAATTTTTAAAAAAAATTAAAAGAATTTCTAAAAAGACTTAAAGAAATATTAGAATAATCACAAATATATCTTAAATAAATCTCAATCAATATCTAATTTAATCATAATTGAAATCCTAATGGACTTCAATTAAATTTTGTACCAAATCCTAAATCCTAAGCAAATCGTAAATCGTAAGCAAATTCTAAATTCTAAATCCTAAATCTTAAATAAATCTTAAATCCTAATCCAATTCTAATCTTAAATCAAATCTTAACCAAAATCTAACTAACTCAATCTAATTCTAATACAATTTAGAACTTGAATATCTTTTGATTTAATTGTTGATCTTGCTTAAAATTTCATATATCTCTCAAAAATTAAGTTACCAACAAACATATGGAATTTGAAAATAATCACACTTATTAAATGAAAAAAAAAAAAACATAAAAGTTTCTCGAGTGTTTGGGAGCCTCCTACTCTAATTTAAATATTGAACTTTCAATTCCAATATCTCTTTTAAACCATTCAATTTTTTTAAAATTTATATTTGTGTAGCAAATCAAGTTTACTGCCTTCACACATAAATTTCACTGCAATCCAACTTGTAGTTTGCTAAAGATCTTAGAAATCCTAACTGCATTTCAAAGTCCAATTTCCAAGACCTCAACCTACTTGAAATTCAATAACCTTCAATTTAACCATTTTTTCAAGCTCAAACTTACAGCAGATATTCTAGAAAAATATTCACATAAGTCTTCAAAAAATTAAACTATAGATCTATGAGTGTAAATTTCATCCCTCTATCCAAATTATAAGATGACCTCAATTAAGAGTTGCTTGTAATGGGTAGTGTGAAGTAAAAGATGCAATAAACAAGAACAAAAGAAGAAAAAACACAAACAAGTGAAAGGAATGTATACAAGCAAAACACACTCCAAAACTCGGTCACAGTCTGTTGACGGAGTTTTCATCCAATAAAAAGTAAAAAAGTAAAAGTAAAAAGTATATTTTTAGGAATTTGATTTTTTAAGCTTTCCAATGATATAAGAAACATTTAAATCCAAGTTATTATGAGTAAGTTATGAAGGTTTAAAAATAATAAGTAAATAAATAAAAATTAAGTGAAAATATTTTACCTCAAGGGTAACTTGCTTATAGGTCAAGGGTTCGAGCCTCATCAAGGCTCACATGTAGTATATATCGGATGTCCAAAGAGGCCTTGAGGCCTTAGTCTTATCTTCCTACCTATACCCAAGGTGCTACAACCCATACGGGACTTGTATACCTTCCTTCCTACAAGGACTAGACTAGCTACTAGTCCTCCTATTTTCTACTAATAAAACTCATTTTTTTGAATTTTTGACTATACCATGGTATTTAAAAATACCTTAGTAGCTTAGGAACTTAATGTGGCCTTCAAATCTTAATCCTTTTCTTCATAATGGCTTCCAAAGTGGTAAAACTCATCTTTATCAAGATCTTAAACATTGCTCTAAAAATTCCTAAAAAATTATAAATAAATTCTAAATAAATTTTAGAAAATCCTATATTATTTCTATAATTCTAATATCCATATAAGGCTATATTTTCCTACCTTTGTGATTTTTGATAATAATAAACATCAATTAAAATCTACTATAAATCCTATTTTTTATATCAATAACTAAAATCACATGAGGTTCTTTTTTATGCCTCTTCTAACTACTAGCATTTATAGTTTTTATAAATAGTACATATAGATAGCAGACCAATATAAATATTGGTCTTATTAAATAATCCTTAATACTCAATAATGAATAAAAATACTAAATCAACAAAGATAATTACTTCCAAGACTTACTAAGACTCCATCTCCACCACTTAGATTCTAATTTTCTATTTCTTAAAGGATTTTTATACTACTCACTATAGATTGTGATTTAAAGCATTCTAAATGCATATTTTTATCCTAAAATAACAAGCAAATCAATTTGATGACTCATGCATGGCAACCATCTAGGATGACTTCTAAAGGAAAAGAATCTAATGCTGACCTTCTAAAATGCTATTGAATATAAAGAGGATTTTTCTATGGAAGTTCTTAATAACTGTTCAAGACAAGAATGAGTGACTTGCTACTAATTTGAAGGAACTAAAGTAGATTTTATTCTATAGAATTAATCAAGAATGAGAAAGAAAATTAAACCTAACTTAAGAATTAATGATTATATATATATATATATATATATATATATATTAAAGATATCAAAGCTAAAAAAGTGATCTTTTTAGATTCTTCTTTAATATGAGATGATTTTACTATCAACCTTCTAATGCATATATTTCCGTTGGGTATCAAAATTGGTCTTTTCATACACTAACACTAGCTCATTGGGATAGCCCATTTTTTCCAACCAAATTCAAATCCGGGATACTCACTTGACAACCGCTCACCTGACCAACTCTTCTATGTACTTTGGATATTACTAAGATACATTTTCACAATTTTTATTATTATTATTATTTTTATTTTTTATATGAAAGTCTCATCAAATACTCGTCTCTTTCAATTAGAATATCTCGAATTATTTGGTGAAGGAACTAAATTGAAAGGAAGAGAAGACAATTGAATATAACTATAGCTTATCTTTAGAACCAATATTTTAGCTGCTAAATTCCATCTGATTTTGATAATTTTTCATATAAGAAATTGAATAAGGGAGAATTTGAGGATGAGCTATTTGACTTTGTGTATCATGAAAATTACACTCTATATTCTTTATATCTATTTCTAAATATTTTGGTTGGAAAATTTTTACCGTTGAGTATTTGTAGCCAAATTAAATTTTTTGGAAAGACTTCTTTAATCAAATAGGGACCTAACTATATGGCATCAAATTTTCTTTGGAAGTCTAATCTCCTACCGTCTTGTAAGAAGATCAACATGCTAGGTGTGAAGATTCTAATCTTATGTCGTTTGTTAAAAGTAATTTTTTTTCTTCTTCGGATTATCTTTGTATGTAGAGCACTTCGTCTTCTAGCTTCATCTAGACCTTTTAATCGTTCCAATCTATTAATTAAAGATTATTTACTTAAAAATCTTTCTGTCAAGGCAATACAAAGGGGAAGAATTTCAAACTCGATTGATAAAATTACATCTAAGCCATAAACTAAGGAAAATAGGGTTGCTTGAGTTGTCACTTTAAAGGTTATTCTATAAGCCCATAAGATTGTAAGAAGCTTTGTATGCCAAACTTATTTTGATGTTGTCACTGTTTTCCTAAGAATATTAACCAAAGTTTGGTTGATTCTTTTTGTATGTCCATTGATTTGAGGGTGATAAGGGGTAGTTTTTCTATGGTCAATTTAAAAACTTCTCTCACTTCATATAAAAAATGTTTGCTCCTATTAATAATTAAAATTTTTGGACATCCAAATCTAGTGATGATCTGCTTATAGAAAAATTTTGCAAACTGTTTGGTATCGTTGGTTTTAAATGCCTTTGCCTCAGTCCACATGGTCAAGTATTCAGTTGCTATTACTATGTGTTTCATACTATTAGTAGAATTAGGATGAACCTCTTGAATATAATCAATTTTCTATTTTTTAAAGGAAACTAAAGGTAAGGACATATGAAGAAGAAGACTCATCCTTAAGTCATTCCTACCCTATCATTGACATGCATCATAGGCCTTGGTATATCTATAGGTATCTTGGAATAATATAGACCAATAATAGCTAGCTCTAAGGATTTTTTGGCCTGTTAAGGCTCCTAAAAAATATCCCCCGCATGCACTATTATAACATGCCAATAGAATGGTAGGAATTTTGTTGCCCATCCCACACCTCTTTAACATCTTATCAATTCTACATCTAAATAATTTACCTCCAATTATGATAAAATATCTACTATTGATTCTCACCTTTTTACATTCTATTTCAAAACGTAGATGAGAAAGCAAGGCTTGGATTGTTGAACACTCGGCAATTAATTCATAAGAAGTAGGAGCAGTTGAAATAATAAACAAGGTTTTATCTATTGAGGCATCATCAATCAAGGCTTCACCAATTTTTTTTAACAACCCAGATAAATATTCTGCTTGCTTGTGCTACTTTCTAATCTTATATTCTACTATATAATCAAATTCTTCTAGTAGAAGCATCCATCTTGTAAGTCTATTACTTAAATCAACCTTACTCACAAGGTACTTGATTGCCATGTGGTCTACAAAAAATACCACTAGATTTAAGAGGAGGTAATGTCTAAACTTCTTAATAGAAAAAACTATAGTAAGGCATTCTCGTTTTGTGGTAGTATAATTCTTCTCTACATGATTCAATTACCTATTAGCAAAGGCTTTGGGATAGTCCTTATCTCTCTCTCTATTTGCTTGATACAACATGCTCCCTATGGCCACCTATGAAGCGTCACAAAGCACATAGAAGGGCAATGACCAATTGAAAGGTCTTAAGATAGAAAAGGTACTAAGTTTTTCTTTAAGGATATCAAATACCTCTTGGTATTTTTTACCCCATTTAAACTTCACATATATTTATATTAGTTGAGTTATAGGCATAAATAGTATAGTATAATCTTGTAGGACTTCCTGATACCATCCTATATGTTCCAATGTCCTTTGTACTTCTTTTACTATAGAAGGAAGTTTTAAGTCTATAATAACTTTGACCTTTTCTAGATCGGATTCTCTACCCTTTTTCTGACACCACATATCTTAGTAGAACCCCCTTTTGAACTGCTAGGAATATTTTGTCAAGATTTAGTGCAATCTTGGCCTTTTGACAACGTTAAAGACTACCCCGGAAATATTCCAAATATTTTGTTTTAGAAGACTGGGTGCTAAAGTCATCAAAGAACACTGTCATTGATTTATGTAGAAGGTCAGAAAAGACATAGGACATGGCCCTTTGAAATGCTGTTGGAGCATTAAAAAGTTCAAAAGGCATCACTACATAAATAAAATTATTCCATGGCATAATGAAAGCAGTTTTGTGATGATCTTCTTGAATTATGGATATTTGATTATATCCCAAATATCCATCTACAAATGTATAAAGTTCATGATCTACTACTTCTTCTAAAATGATATTAATAAAAGGGAGAAGAAATGATCTTTTTGAAAATACTTGTTAAGTTTCCTATAATCTATACACACTCGAAGTTTTTTATTCTTCTTTTTGACTAAAACCATAGGTGAAATCCAATCCATAATTTCTATAGGTTGAATAAATCTCACTTGGAGGAGTTTTTCTAATTCTACCTTGACAATTAATTGCAGATTGGGATTCATTCTTCTTTCTTTTTGTCTCACAAGAATTAAATTGAGGAAAAGAGGGATTCTATATTGGGCTACTTTTAGAGGTATGTTCTTAAGATCTTTATAAGACCATGCAAATACATCCTTACATTCTATAATTAACGACTTGTAACTTATCAATTCATCCTTTGTCAATTAAATCCCTACTTTGATGAGTTTTAGATCCTCTTTCTTTAAAAATATATCTATTAATTTGTAATCAAGGTTGTGCACATGAGCTTATTTTGTAGGGCCTTTATACCAATCATTTGGAATTTGTGGATAAATAACTATGTCATTTTTAATTGTAAGACCACTAGAAGTTTGTTTAAATTATAAGGATAGAATAAGGTTGCCTTCTTCTATTAACTCATCTAACTCATGAACATGAGTGCAATCAAAGTTTAATCCAAAAACATCTTTAAAATTAATGTCATCTATCAAAGTTACTAAATCCACTTCTACTTTGTTGTTTTACTAAGTAAAAAAACTATCTATGAAGTTAACACTTACAACCTCATCTCCTTTTGAAGTAGGATGAATTTTCAACCATTCGGTGAATTCTCCATCATCTTTTCAATCGTATAGTCTTGGCCCCTTACAACTTAATGGAGTAGGTTGAATTATATTAGAATAAGTCAATTTCTTTCCTCCTAAATTGATAAATCTTATTTTTTATTCTTTTAATTCATTATGGGGTTGTGGGTTTAGAATCTCATCTTCTAAAAAGTGAAATGAAGTTTTTTCCAAAAATAATCTCGGGAATTGAATGAAGATTTTTGTGAGGATTTTTGGAAGACTATAAATAATATGGAATTTTTCACTACCCCAATCAATCTTGGTACTTGCTATCTGTAACCATGGTCTACCTAGAAGTAGTAGATATAAATTTTTGTTAGGATGCATGTGTATAATATAGAATATGAGAGAATACTCTTCACGCCCTGTTCTCATCCTGTCACGGACATACTCAAAATTACATATACAAATATGTAGAAGTAAGTAAAAGTAGATAAAAATAAGTTAATTCTATAGTATTTGATATAAAAGCTTCCTAGAAGCTTCATAGATGCTGCTTTGACTTCATAGGTGCTTTAATTGACTTTTTAGATTAGAAACGTGGTCAACAAGTAAGCCATATACTACACATATTGTTAGCTTGAAGATCAAGCTAACTATGTCACCTACACGTAGAAAAACTTACTTTGTAAGTCAAGGCATGTGTCCTACAAAGTCAACACATATTGGAGGTCCTATAGAATATCGCCACATAGTCCTTAATTAGATAGAATATATAGAGACAAGAGTAAAGCCTTCTTTACTCTTGTCAATTCCTTTCTTACTTCCACTCTAGTTTCAAGGGTCTCTACTTTCTTTGTCTTTTGGCAATAGCCATTCCAATTTCTCTTTGAATATACATACTTATTTATTTATATTTTGTTACCTTTCTTTGAGTGAAGGCTGATTTCTCTGAATTACTTTTTTATTGAGTTCTTATCCTTCACAAATTGACAAGAATACACTTATAATATCAGAGCTTTGTCTAATCTTGATTAAGAGTGGATTATCCTTTTTTCTTCATAAGATATAAGCAAATTAGAAGTTGCGGATTACCCTCTTTTAAACTAATATTGTCCTTTCTTCTATTTGTCTTGAGCGATATTATACATCTTCTCTTTTCTAAGTATTATCATGGTAGAACTTCTTAAAATAAAGAGTGTAATGACACAAATACAAGAGCAATTGAGGGAGTTAATGCTTGCGATACATCAACTCAATTTACCACAACAAAGAGCAACAAGATTAGTAGGAAGTGAAGATATAGAAATGGTTGGAGCTGCTTCAACATCTATACCAAATCATGTCGTTTCTCCTATGATAGAACGCCCTTCCAGTGTTAGAGAACCAAGAATTGTCTTACCCAAGAAGTTTGATGGTACTAGATCCAAGTTTTGAAGATTTATCAATCAAATGCAACTTGTGATTGAACTTCAATCCCAAAGCTATCTAACTCCAGGATCGCAAATTAAATTCATTGGTACGCTTCTTTCAAGTTCAACACTATCGTGGTTTTCATCTTCTATTGAACAACGAGATCTAATATTGAATAATCTAGGGACTATTCTGGTGAAGTTTTGATCCATGTATGGAGGACATGATGTAATTCATATTGCAACCAATAAGATCCATATTTTACGACAAGATAATCGATCAGTAACGTTGTATGCTTCACAATTTTGACAACTTGCAACTGATATCAAGTGGGATGATATTACTCTTATTAGTCAATTTTTCTATGGATTACAATATGAGGTAAAAAAATTAATGCTCAACTTACCTGATCCTCAAACATTGAGTCAGGCAATTGACTTTGTTGTGAAGTGTGACAATCACCTTTTTGAATTTCAATCTGAGAACTGTACAAGTGGACCTCAACGTTATTATAATTCAATAGCAATACCAACATCTCTTCAACACATACATTTGGAAGTAGAGGATATGTAAATTGATGCAGTATATTTCAAACCTCTTACTGAACAAGAAAAGACTTGTCGTCATCAAGAAGGATTATATTTATATCGTGGAGAACTAAAACACACTGCTCAACATTTTCCAAAGAAACGACGCAACCACAAAATGAGGAGTATGGCTGTTAAAGAAGACAATATGTCAGAAAACGAATTTATCCAACTGCAATAGGGATCGTGCAGCTGGAACCTTGCACAATATCTAGTAAAGGTCCTATTCACTCCTCAGAGTCCTCTCCTTGTTTTACATTAAATATTATTTTAGGACCTAAACATTACAAAGCCTCTACCTTATTAGATTCAGGAGCCTCAATGTGTTTCTAAGATGAAGAATTTACCAAAAGACAGCATATCTTTAGTAAAGAAAACTAAACTTGTTCATATAGAAGTCATAGATGGTCGTCCATTATCTTTTGGAGATATTACTCACAAAATCCTTCCTATAGAAGTAATAATCAATGGTCATAATAACTTTGTAGTATTTAATATTATTAGATCTTCTTCTAATCTAGTCATTTTAGATTTATCGTGGTTAGAAAAATAAAACTTTCAAATAGATTAGATTTCTCAAATTCTTACTTTTTCTAAAAGTATAACTAACAATGTAGTTAATCAAGTAGAGAGTCATAAGTCTAGTTCAATTAAATCCGTGTTTATAGGTTCAAAAGCTTTCTTATATGCTGCTATGAAAGAATCACCATATATTATTTATGCCACACCTATTTCTATTGGTAGAAAGACTTCAAGTGGCATTTCAAGCCAATATCAAGAATTTCAAGATGTATTTGAAAAAAAAAAAAATATAGATATACTTCCGTAACATCGTCCCTATGATTGCTTAATTGACCTTCAAGAAGAAGCACAATCCCCATTCGAACCAATCTACTGTTTATCACAAAATGACTTGACTAAACTCAAAGAGTATATTGAAGAAAATCTAGCCAAGAATTTCATATGCCATTCTAAATCTCCAGTAGGAGCTCCAATTCTATTTGTGAAGAAAAAAAGATGGATCATTGTGGCTGTGTATTGATTATCGAGGAGTCAACAAGATTACAATCAAGAACAGGTATCCACTATCTTTAATATCTAGACTTCTTGATCAGCTGAATCAAGCTAAGATCTATACAAAAAGAGATCTCCAGGGACCATACAATTTAGTATGCATCAAAGAAAGAGATGAATGGAAGACTGCGTTTCGAACTAGGTATGGAAATTTTGAATACAACATTATATCTTTTGGACTTACAAATGCACCAGGAGCTCTTCAACATCTAATGAATGATATTTTTTGAGAGTTCTTGGATGATTTTGTGGTCTGTTATTTAGACGATATCTTGATTTATTCTAAGAATCCAGAAGAACATGAACTTCATGTTCGTCATGTATTACAAAAATTAAGAGATGCAGGACTCTATGCCAAGATAAAAAAAGTATATATTCTACACTACTCAAGTCAATTTTTTAGGTTACATCATTTCAAATGATGGACTTATGATGAATCCTAAGAAAGTTCAAACTATTATAGATTGGAAGATCCCAAAAACGGTAAGAGATGTCCAATGCTTTTTGGAATTTGCCAACTAATATCAGATCTTCATCAAAGACTTCTCTCAAGTTGTAGCTCCACTTATACATTTGACTTGTAAAGACAAATTCCAATGGAATCAAGAAGCAGAAGTTGCTTTTGAATCTTTGAAGACATCGTATGTTTCAGCACCAATCTTGTATCATGTTGATTTTTTCAAAACGTTCTTTATGAAAACATATGCATCAGACTTTGCTTTGGGTGTGGTTTTGTCACAAATGGGAACAAATGACAACCTTCATCTAGTAGCGATCATTCAAGAAAATTCTTAGCAGCAGAAATCAATTATGAGATTCATTACAAAGAACTTTTTGTAATTATGGATTCTTTTCAAGAATGGCATCATTATCTAGAAGGCACTTCCAGTCCAATCATCGTATATATGGATCACAAGAACCTTGAGTATTTCATGTCAACACGCATATTAAATCATTTTCAAGCTCGTGGGAGCATGTCTTTATCAAGATTTGAGTTCATCATCACTTATTAGCCAAGAAAACAACAAGGTTTGTATGATGCCTTGTCTAGACGTTCTTATCTTGCACCAAAAGAAAGAAATGCAGCTTTTGAGCAACAAAGAACAGTTCTCTTGAAGCCGAAGTAATTTCATCTTTGAGCAATAAAATCAACATTGATTATTGATTTAACTTTTTTCAAACAAGTCCAGTTAAGTATGTCTTCAGACCCCCTTATTCATGATATCAAGAATAATTCTTCTAAATCTCATGATCCTTCTAAATTCGAGTTCAAAAACAACCTACTCTATTTCGAAGGATGCCTATATGTTCCAGAAGGAGAAGCACGTTTAAGTGTTCTTCAAGCTCGTCACAACTTTCCAATAGCAAGATATTTTGGATATAATAAGACTTTGGAGCTGATATCTAGGGATTTTTGGTGGCTTCAAATGTAGAAGGCAGTCAAAGATTTTGTACAATCATGTGATGTTTGCTCAAGATCAAAAATTCCTCATCATTGACCTTTTAGATTTCTTCAGCCATTATCTATTTCAAAACAACCACATTCTTCTGTTTCTATGGACTTCATCACGGATCTTCTAATCTCAAGTTCTTATGATTCTATATTCGTGATAATAGATCATTTTACCAAGATGGCACATTTTGTACTATATACAAAATCTATCACAGGTGAAGAAATAGCTAAGCTCTTTCTTGACAATATCTATCGCTAGCATTGATTACTCAAGGATATTATATCAGATAAGAGAATTCAATTTGTATCAAGATTTTGGCAGACTCTTTTCAAGATTCTAAAAGTGGATATAAAACTATCTTCGGTATTCTATCCTCAAATTGATGGACAAACGGAGCATGTTAATTAAGTTTTAGAACAATATTTAAGATGTACCATCAACTACCAACAAGACGATTGGACAACTCTTTTGCCATTGGTAGAGTTTGCTTATAATAATGTAGTATATTCTTCTACAAAACAAACACCTTTCTTTACTAATTATAGTTATCATCCATGACTTCATACTTTTGACTTTTCAAAAGTTGATAATCCTGCTACGAAAAATTTAGCGATTCATTTGTCATAGCTACATGCAACGATGAAAGTGCAGTTAAAAGAAGCTCAAGAACAACAAAAGGTCAATGCGGATGTCTATCGAAAGGAACAACCACCATTCGACTTGGGTGATAAGATATGGCTACTTTGTCACAATATCAAGACCACTCGTCTTTGTGACAAGTTGGACTATCAAAGGTTGGAACCATTTTCTATTTCTATACAAATCAATCTAGTTGCATATCATTTATATCTACCGAAATCAATGAAAATCCATCCAATATTCCACATGTCTCTTCTTGAACCATATAAGATACTAGACATACCAAGAAGATGACAAGCTCCACCTCCTCCTATAGAAGTGGACAATAATGAAGAGTTTGAAGTAGAAGAAGTCTTAGATTCAAGGCGACGCCGAAATAAATTAGAATATCTTATCCATTGGCGCGGATATGGTATTAGTGAATGCACATGGGAGCCAGTAAAGAATCTTACAAATGCTACAAAGGTGGTGGAGGCTTTTCATTGACGACATCCATCAAAATCAAGATGAAAACCTTCTTTATAAAAAAAACAATATCTAGGCAAGATAACATTCTACTTTCAATCTATGTTTGTAGCTTCTTTATAGTTGTGATGCTCAGGAGATGGAGAATCAACAACCAGTGGATTTGACTCAAGAGCCTTCATTTACTGACTTGTCGAATGTAACATTATGATTGTCACAACCTTCAAGATGATGCAATCAAGATGAAGATCTTCAAGAATGACATGTTCTTCCTCGAATAGATGGCAAGATATAACGTGTTTGGTATCATGACTTAGGAAGGGACTCCCGATGTTTGGTGATTTTGTTAGAGGTAGGAACAACTCCTGATGGTGTTCCAAATGTTTTATTCAAAGGAAGTTATGAAGGCCTCAATAATGATCAAATAATTGGGTGGTCTTCCTACCTTGGTACGGGACACTACCGATGGTTGAGAGGCCCTATCAATCATCTTCGAAGAGAATAAAGATTAGAATATGTGGCAAATACAATTTGTTGCATCACAGATTTCCTCAACATATGATGATTGCTCCTCGTAGAACTACTCCCTAAAAGAGGGGGATAATGTCATGGAGATACTCATAATTACAAATACAAATATGTAGAAGTAAGTAAAAATAGATAAAAATAAGTTAATTCTATAGTATTTGATATAAAAGCTTCCTAGAAGCTTCATAGACGCTACTTTGACTTCATAGGTGTCTTTAATTGACTTTTTAGATTAGAAACGTAGTCAATAAGTTAGCCATATGCGACACATGTTGTTAGCTTGAAGACCAAGCTAACTATGTAGCCCACATGTAAAAAAACTTGCTTTGTAAATCAAGGCAAGTGTCCTACAAAGTCAACACATATTGAAGGTCCTATAGAATGTCACCACGTAGCCCCTAGTTATTTAGTATATATAGACAAGAGTGAAGCCTTCTTTACTCTTTTTAATTCTTTTCTTACTTCCAGTCTAGTTTGAAGGGTCTCTAATTTCTTTGTCTTTTGGTAATAGCCATTCCAGTTTTTCTTTCAACATACATACTTGTTTATTTATATTTTGTTACCTTTCTTTGAGCGAAGGCGCACTTATCTGAATTGCTTTTTCATCGAGTTCTTGTCCTTGACACATCCTACAACCACTAATTTACCTCAAAGGAATGTCTTGGCTTTGATAAGCCATATCAATTACATAGGAAGAGGGTCCAATGTTATTAAGTCCTAATTTTTTCATAATTCTTACTGACATAATATTTAATCGACTACCTCCAACCACAATGGTATCAAGTATGATTTTATCTAATATAGACATTTCTAACTCAATTGCCTTTACATCTTATGCTACTTGAATCATTCTAATATAGGCTTGAACTTTTACCTTGAACCTGTGGTGTCTCTTAATAGATAAGTCTATTTTAAAGACTTTTATCATTATTGGAGAAATCTCCAATAATTAAGAAATAGTTATGTTAGCATTGATTTTATTTAAGTCTTTCCATAAGTCATAAGACTCCTTTTGATGATTTTTTTATTTTTGAAGGAATGAGATACCACCTTCTAGTTTAGGGATTCTAGGACCTTCTCATTCTTTTGTAGAGGAAAATTTCTCTTCAAGGATTTTTTCTTTTCCTATCTTAGTTTTTTGAGTGGTGGTGGATTCTAAATTATGGGACATTTTTTCTAATTTCCTCACATTATCCATTGTCTCTCTTGTAACTTTGTTTAAATCAGAAAAATGAGGAGAGTCTTCTGAATTATTCTCATTATCTATTGAGATAGGAAGGAGAGAATTGGTATATCTAGACCTTGTCATGACTATGAAGGCTGGTATATTAAGAAGTTTTTTATCCTTATAAGATGCTACTTTATGAGAGATGTAATGTCTGTGAGAACATAATGATTATTATTATAATCATAGAAAAAATTAGGAGGTCTTAAGGTATTATCCAGATTTGGATTACTTGCTTCCTTCAATTGGTCTTAGACTTGTTGTTGATAATTTTCTTGTGAAAATTTTAAAGGAGTCATCTTGTGAAGTTGCCTACATACATTTGTAGGATGGTTTGTTCTACAATTTCCACATACTATCATATTTTCTATCTAATAACTACCTAGTAGATGGCTTTTCCTGCAAAGGTGGTGCATCTCATATTATTGTCATTCCAAGTTCTTAAAGCCATGGTTGGAATTTTCTTGAGGTTGGAATTGGGAATTTGAATCTACCATATCTTAGTTTCTATGAAATGGAGCATATAATTGTGGCCTTCCTTGATTTTGTTGGTGATTTTGCTAGTTTGAGCAAAATTGACTTGTATGCCCTGATTGGCCGCACTGAGTGTACCAAAGCCTTGAGGTGTATCTACTGGATTCTATAGGAGGTGGGACTTGATTTGGATTTTGACTCTTAATTAAAAGAATAATTTATGAATGCCCTTGGGAATTTCTTATATTTTGAGTATGTATTAGGATGAAGTTGGATATTCTATGATCTTCCTTCATCCACATTTGCTCTTGCTGCTTATCGATATTTTCAATCACTCAAACTAATTTTTTAGCCTCTTTTAAATTATCTAGTCTTCCTTTGATGATCTCTCAAATTTTTCCCTCACTAATAAATCCTTGAATAAAGAAATGGATGAGGGTATCATCGGTAAAAAGAGTTCCCACGAATCTGGTTATTACAAGCTCAAATCACTGAATGTATTGTGTGATTTCTTCCCCCTTTTCTTGTCTCAAAGAAGAAAGGATTATAAAGGCATTGCTTTGCTCTACTTCTAGACTAAACTTTTCTAAAAATGCTCTCATAAGCATATCTAGTTCTTAAAGGTTTAAGAGGAATGGTTTCTATACCATTCATAAGCCCCATCCTTTAGGGTGCTTGAAAACCACACAAGATAATAATCTGGATTAGTTATTAAATATGTTGTGAGAAATTCTATGAATCTCTTCACGTGTGTTAATGGATCATCATTTCTAGTTCCTTTAAATATAGAGAGGTTGTGGGACATAAGAGCTGCTTGCAATCCTTTTGAAATTACAATAGATAAACCTCTTGGTTGAACCAAGGGATTTATAGGTATAGAATTTGGAGAGGCTTTGGTTCTGCAATCCATCAAAAGAGAACTAGGTCTTGACTCTTTTCCTTCTTGATTTATTCCTAAGAAAAAATTAAGAGATTTCTAATCCAATATTTCTTCTCTTACTACTTGATTAGGATTTAATTCCAATGGATTGATTACAAATATGTCTTGTGATATTATAGATAAATCTTATGTGTCCAACAGCTGGACCTCAATTTTTTTAAATTGTGGCATAGATTTTTTTATAACCATCTCCGGATTTTTAATGAATGGGACTAATTTAGCTTGTCTAGATCTAGTAGAATGATGCATCTAACATGGTTATAGATATAACATTCACCTAGATTCATAATTTAAATATACCTATCTCTACAAAATCTAATTAAATTTTTTGGCTCTTCTACCTGCAACCTACTTATAGTACCTTCCAACATGGAAGGAAAATAAAACAAAAACAACTATAGGAGGAATGCTTACTTAAGTATCACCTTAAGTAAGACTATTCCTAACTTTAATTATTATATGGAACTATTGTTGTATAAGAGTGATCTTAAGCAATCTTAGTTGTAAAAAAGAATTCCGTATGAAATGGCAAGGAGCCCAAGTTCTCTTTTTTTCTTGCTTTTTTACAATAAGATAGTTAAAGAATTACCTACTATGATAGTTAACAACAAAGATTATGTTACAAAAATAATTCCTTGCAAATAGTTCATACTACATTGAAGAAGAACTCACCTAACTGGATCTCCAATCAACTTGTTACTTGTTAACAAACTTCCAAAATACGTAACTTCTTTTTTAGCCAATCTCAACTAAACGTTCTAAGTAAGGATTTGAGGTTTAAAGATAATAGATTAAAGATTCTAACTACCTTCTCTCATCGACATCTACAAGAGAGATTGGAGACTTATCTCTCATACAGCTTCCTCCTAAATTCTATCTTCCAATTCTTAACTCTCGCTCCTTGTATTCAAGCAATTTTTTAAAATTTCAAAGAAAGAAGAATTGATAAAGTTTAAGGACTTACTTGGTTGAAAGCTATTAATATTTTTTTCCTTTCTTCTTATGCTCCTTCTCTTCAAACCATAATTTGTATTAACAAAATAAATTTAAAATTAATAATTTTTGTTAAAAATGTACTCACATCAGATTATGATTTGAACTTGTTGGTTTTTTTTTTTATTTTTTTTTATTTTTTCTACATTCCTTCTATCTAATCCTTCTACCTATCTCTTCTTCTTAAATCTCTTCTTCTTTTGTTGATGAAAAACTTTCTTGAATTTTTCTTAAGCTCCTTCTATACTATTCCTATTAATAGAAAGGATATGAGAGGTGGAGAGAGTGATTAAATCCCTATCACAAACATATACAAGTAAGCCAGTAATTACATATATAAATAGGTAGAAATAAGTAAAAGTAGGAAAAAATAAGTTAATTCTATATTATTTGATTTGGAAGCTTTCTAAAAGCTTCATAGAAGTTGCTTTAACTTTATATGTATCTTTAATTGACTTTCTGGATTAGAAACGTGGTCAACAAGTTAGCCATGTGCCACACATGTTGTTAGCTTGAAGACCAAGCTAACTATGTGGCCCACATATAGAAAAACTTGCCTTGTAAGTCAAGGCATGTATCCTATAAAGTCAACACATATTGGAGGTCCTATAGAACATCGCCATGTAGCCCTTAGTTAGACTGTATATATAGAGACAAGAGTGAAGCCTTCTTCACTCTTGTCAACTCTTTTTTTACTTCCAGTGTAGTTTCAAGGGTCTCTAGTTTTCTTAGATTTGGCAATAGCCATTCTAGTTTCTTTATTAATATACATATCAAGTTATTTCTATTTTATCATCTTTTTTTGAGAGAAGTCTCACTTGTTTATTTATTTTTATCATGTTCTTGTCCTTGAAAAATTGACAAGAGTATATTTACAATATCAAAGCTTTTTCTAATCTTAATTAATAGTGGATTATCCCTTTCTCTTAATAAGACATAAGCATATTAGAATTTTTCTTCTAAACTGATATTGTTCTTAGTATTTTTTTTGTTCTCAAGTCCTCTCTTCTATTTGTCTTGAGTGATATTAGACATTTTCTCTTTTCTAAGTGTTATCATGGCAAAACTTGTTGAAATGAAGAGTACAATGGCATAAATATAAGAACAATTGAAGGAGTAAATGGTTGTAATGCATCAACTCAATTTACCACCACCAAGAGCAATAAGATCAATACGTAGTGAAGATATAGAAATGATTGGAGCTACTTCAACATCTGCACTAAATCATGTCCCTTCTTCTATGATCGAACATCCTTCTAAAGTTAGAGAACCAAGAATTATTCTACTCGAGAAGTTTGATGGTACCATATTAAAATTTAGAGGATTTATCAATCAAGTACAACTTGTGATTGAACTTCAATCCCAAAGCTATCCAACTCTAGGATCGTAAGTTAGATTCATTGGTATGCTTCTTTTAAGTTCGACATTATCATAGTTTTCATCTTTTCTTCAACAACAAGATCCAATATTGAATAATTTAGAGGCTTTTCTGGCAGAGTTTTGATCCATGTATGGAGAACATGATGCAATTTGTGTTGGAATCAATAAGATCCATATTTTACCACAAGGCAATCGATTAGTAATGTTGTATGCTTCACAATTTTGACAACTTGAAATTGATATTAAGTGGGATGATGATGCACTTGTTAGCCAATTTCTCTATGGATTACACTATGAGGTAAAAAAAATTAATGCTTAAGTTACGTGCTCCTCAAACATTGAGTCAGGCAATTGACTTTGCTGTGAAGTGCGACAATCATCTTTTTGAATTTTGATCTGAGAATCATATAAGTGGACCTCAACATTACTATAATTCAATGGCAACACCAACATCTCTTCAATACATACATTTGCAAGGAGAAAATATACAAATTGATGCAGTACGTTGTCGTATTACGTGCTTTCCTGCTCAAGAACGCGTCGGGCATCGAGCTGTAGAAGATAGTATGGAGATTCACCAATAGTCAAGCAGGCTATCTATTTTTGACTGATGGAATATAAACGACTGCAAGAATACACTGTAAATCTATACGGATGCCCTTCGACTGCTCGTCGAAGTCCTTTTTGCCCCAGCCGGTAGCTCTCTAGACGTTATAGAGAACTCCGAACAACCCAATCTACTAATCTCCGATACCGCTTTATACTCACGTTCTTGTATCCACTGAGTGTCTTGTTAGATTAACCCAATAAATTTCATTCACTCCGCATACTCAATCCTATAGACACCCTTTTAATTCTTCAATCATAGACGTAACTCGATTTCACAAAACAGTCAAGAATAATCAAACCCACTTCATTAAAAATCTCGATTCACCATTACAACACTGACTTCAGCAACGATTGCCTCAGTCTTCCCAAAATCCTATAAAGAAAAAAATCCAATTCTTTGTCTTTTTTCCCCTTCCCGAAGCATGAAGCTAACTCTTCGATCCTTCAAAACCCCATAAAAACTTCCTCTCTCCCCTCTCATTTCTTAACCTTAATTCTGAATTTCTTCAATCTTCCGTCTTGAATCCAAAATTGGCTCCGGCCGTCAGAGCTTAGATCCGAAACTGGCTCTCGTCGTCAGAGCTTTCTTCTCTGTTTTTACCTTTAAGAAATCTTTTTATCAAAAAGACGTTCTCGAAACGGCACAAAGGACGGAACAGCGTGAAACGGAATCAAAGCGTCATAATCGGGACCACATTGAGTCGCCTGACCAAGTCAGATCTCATATTGGATAAGAGTCTAGTAGTAAGACCTGAATATTCCCGAAATTCGATTAAATTGGTCCTTCGCATCAAATTGACTGAGGCCCATAGTAAAATCTGGATTTTCCTGTAATTAGACTGCATTGGGTTGCCCAACCAATTCAGGTCTAATATTGGGTAAGAGGACCAAGATTGGATGTCTTGAAATTGGATCCAATTGGCTCTTCGAACCAGGCTCATCCGTCGTTGAATTGGTCCTTTCCCTTTTTTGCTGACTCTCGTTATTGGAATCGAACAAAGCATTTCAGTATGCCCCGGCTGACTATAACGGGGTGACTGATCCTAACCTCCCAGTATTTGCACTGGAATTGGTCATTGCTCCCAATATTTGAGGTAACTAAACATTAATAAAAGTCCTCTCTCTTTATATTTTCACAGTATACTCATATTATAACACGACATCTACCCCCTCTGAACCTGTGCATCCTTTGGTATGCACCAATTTACCCAATTGTTGTTTGATTTAGAATATATTATCTACGTCTTTGTCCAGTTCGTCTTCGTCACCTTCATTATCCAAATCACTTTCATCTTCTTGCTGCGAAATCTCTATACCTTCATTAAGGTCTTCTATATTCATCTCTGCGTGTCTTCATTTAAATATTTTAACTCGCTTCCCTACAATTGGTATTTTCAATTTTGTACCATCTAACTCCCGTAATGAGTAAGTCGCATTATCATGAATAATTATTACCACATACGGTCTAAACCAACAATTTGAAAACTTCCATAAAGTGCTATATTAGTTGTCTAGACTACTATCATAAATAAGTACCCAATCACCTTCTTCAATTGCTTTAGGTCTCAATCGATGTTGCTTATCGAATCGCGCCTTGTTTTGTAACCTTGCTCTTTTTAACCTTTCCAATGCTATTTGTATATCTTCCGATCTTTGCTCCAATTGTCGAATCCTAATAGCCAGAAGTTCTTCTCTTGTCAATCCATCTTCCCATAGTAGCATACTCCAAGTAAGTACCTTTTCTTCAATCGGCATAATTGGTTATCGACCTGTCATAATTGGTTTTCGACCTGTTCTCACCCATGGGAAGATATAATACCTTGTTCAGCACCACCTCATCTATACCAATAATTCTGCCATGTGCCACACTGTTCCCGTCTTCCGGATCATAATTCGTCACATATTCCGTTACCAATGTTATGTCAATTGGTGGTAGCCTCTGCAAAAACTTCAGAAACCCATACATCTGTGCCGTGCAAAACTCTCTCTATCTCTTCTGCGACCAAAAGATGTCCATAGCTATCGGCCCCATATTAGTCACTATAACACACTCTATTGGTGGCATTTCGTCCTTCGACCTGATTGAACGCTATCTCTCATCTCTCGTAGCTGTCTTCTTCTTACGAATCACCATCTCTTCTACTCACAACAATACTCTAAACTCACACTCGGGAATACGGCTCACAAAAATTGCAATGTAAACAATGCAAAAATAGAGTCCCACTCCTAACTTCTACCATGTTTCTCCTCCTGAATTGATGTACTCTGACATGCTCTTGATGCCTAGCCTATTAGGATCTTCGTAACGGCCTCTGTATTGCACTTCCTGTCTTAATCGCATTATAACTCATGTTACAATTCCCATCATAACACTTGCGCCATCACTTCAGCACGTAATGACCACTCGTTCCTCCTCCCCACCAATATAGAAAAAATCTGTCCCGGGTTTATGTATTATACAGGCGTAATCAATTTCCTAAATTGCCGCATCATTGGCTTCTTCCGTTGATATTGGTGTGCCAGGCTTCAAATTGGTAACCTCCTCCTCCACTTCTTCATCTTCTATTTCAGTATTCAAGTCTTGATACTGGTGCATTGGTCTTCCCAATAATTGGAATTGGTTCTGGAATTGGCTTGATCCCATTTGTAAAATTGGTTCTCTTACGGGTTAAGACTGGCCACCCAAATTGGTTGAAATTGGCTCCTTAAAATTGGTGAATAATCCAATATACTGGTCGAATTGGTTAATAAAATTGAACCTGCTATTGGTTCTGGTATCGGACTTTCTTTTTTAAACAGTATTGGAGTACCTTCGCCATGTATTGGTTCTTGCTGATTTTCAATAATTGAGTCTGTTCCAATATTTGAATTGGTCCTTCGTCTTTCAATATTTAAATTAGGTCTTTTCCAATCTGAAATTGGGTATTTTCCAATTTAATTGGGTCATTTCCATCTTTGAATTGGGTCATTTCTAATCTAAATTGGATCTTTATCAATCTGAATTGGCTTGTTGATTACCATTAGACTAGATTTCCCATTTATAAACTGATTTATATCTTTATTTTTTTCAGCGCATGAATTTCTTTCCTTTCAAATATGCCAGGATCCCATATTTTTTCATTACTTGACACTTGTAGAAACAAATTCTTCAAACTGCCATTTGATGCAATAATATTGCTTGAAAATAATATATGATAATACTTTGAATTCATTGCACACATACTTTGCTTAATGTTTGGAAAACATCCTTCATAAGATTTTGTAAATCTTAAACCACCAATATTGAGTATAGTCGTACAGTTATCAATTAAACATGTCATAGATCCATAATTATTTTATTAATTTTGAGATTAAAGGTTTGAGAATATAAAATTTCCTTCACACCTTCCAAATTTGAATGAAAATTCTCATAAAGAAACGCTGATATTTTAGTTTTCACAATTGATTTTTGAGTTGCAAAAGTTTTTCTTTTCCACATGTTGAAATCCATTGTCCTTTTTAAAATAATTTTTTTCAACAGCTTTGGTTCTTGCTTATCTACTTTAAGCAAATTTGACATGGTTTCATTCTTCAATTTAAAATTTGGTAAATAATGATGCCTCCAAGTACTAAAGATTGTAAATTTGTTGAATTTGACTTCAAAATATTTTATTAAGCAACCTTCATTGGCTTGATTGCAAAATAATGGCTTAACTTTTAATTTTGCTAAAGCTTCAACTCTTTGTCTAGCTAGAAATAAAATTTCTTTATTCTTTAAAATCTTTGATTGCAAATTTTCTTCAACTCCTTTTGACAAAACTTTGTTTGCAATGGCCTCAACTTCCTTAATTTTGAATCTTGATTTTTCTTCATTTACTTGTGAAACTAAATTACTATTATTATCAATTAATATAGTAATCTCAATTTCTAATTTTATATTCTTATCTTTATATTCCAAATTGTCATAATTCATATCCTCATGCAATTGTTTGAATGTTGCTTCTTTCCTTTCCATACATTCAAGGTTTCTTTCTTCTAATTGTTGAAATTTTTCATGCTCATGTTACAATTTACTTTTCAAATTATAAATAATCTTTTTTTGATTTGAAGTTTCTTCCAATAAATCATCTTTTTCTTCTAATGAATTGATCAAGTCATTTGTTTTTGTGCATAATTCAGTTTTTTAAAGATTCAATACACAATTCATAATTCTTTTTATTTTTCTGCGCATTATGACTAAATTTGGTAAGATTATCCTCAGCCATATCACGTTGTGCTGTAATTGTATCACAAGAACTTTGAAGCATTTCCAAATTTTTTTCCATAACTTCAATATTTAATTGATAATTTTGCTTCTTGTAGTCATTATCAAGGTTAATTTTTTTCATTTCTTCCAATTGACTACTTAATTCTTCATTTTGTTGAGTCAATTTTGAAATATCAGTTTTCAATTGTAAAGTTTTACTTTCAAATGTAGAATATACCTTTAACAATTCTTCTCTTTGATATTTCATATCGAACTCTTGTTGTTTCATATCACTAAATATCCTTTCTTCTTGCAATTGATTTTCCCGAATTTGAAAAGTTTCATGTTCTTCTCACAATTCCAATTTCTAAATCATTGATCATTTCATCTCTTATTAAAATTTGATCAATTAAATCTTTTCTTTCACCTTGGAATTTTTCAAGTTCATACAAAAATTGCAAGCTATTTTCATGGAGATAACTTTCTCTTCATGACCTTGGCCAAAAATTCTCAAAGTCTAAATCAAACATTCTTATAATCTTTTTATTCAACTTCCAATATTTTTATTATTAGAATTATTTTCTTTTTCCATTTTACATTCAATTTTTAATACTTCGTACTGTTGTTCTTTTTCCGGCAGCGGCGCCAAAAATGTAATCGTCGTTTGACTCGGACTCAAAACACCAAGATATTTGATCAGTATAGGTGGGTTCGATCTCGGGGAAAGACTCGTTGTATGAATTGGATATGTTATGTCACAATTGATTATGTATTAATTATCTAAAACTTCCAAAGTTCTCTTCCTCATCTCAATTCAATCCCTTCACAATCTCTATAATTGTTCACTGCCCTGCAGCTACTAAATATCACTGACATTCCTGACATCTACAGGATGTTTAATCTCTTTCCACAGTACTTCAATTCTCAATTCCTTTACTTTTACTCAATCTTCCAGTGCTACTAACACAATGCAATAATCTCTATTATCACAATCACACTTTCTTTCTCCAAATTAATTAATTCGAATTCATAATTTTCAATATCTCAATCACAGTTTTAGCAATCCTTTTCTTAAATCCAATACTAAAGAAAAACACAAAAGTAAAGAAAACAAAAGGGTAGCTCCAAGCTTTACCCTGACTCACGACTATCACAGTCTGGCCCGGAGGTCATCTTCCTCAACCCACTTATCCTACTCAACTGACATGGCAGTTAACAGATTCCAAAAGGTACGTATTTTGGCTTGTTAACCGCTTTTTCCGCTAACTACCAATTCCTACCAATACCAATTGGTAACCATCCGACCAATTCCAGATTTTACCAACAAAGAATTGGTACGGGGTTTCGAAGACCAATTACCAATTCTACAATTCTATTCAAGTCTTGCCAATTTGATTTGAAGATCTCGCATTCCTCGTATAATTTCTTCCATCCCCATATCTGCTTTCTTTGATAAGGATGTCGAAGGTTGAACTGTAGGCATTGTTGGTGGTCTTTTACGTACTCAAGCTTTGGATGCTTATACTATTTTCGGAATATTGCTCCTATCCTTCCTCCTTTTTCTTTTTGTAAGCAACCCCACCGCATCTTCAATGTTCTTCAACTTTGTTGTCAATCCTTCATCTTCTTCTTTATCTTCAAGAAAGAATTCTAATTTTCCTTGCAATTCTCCATCAGCAGCTTGAAGAAATAGATCAACTTTGTTCGGCTCCAATGTCAATTTTTCTACCTTCAACAATTGAGAGTACTGCCTCTCAAATTCCCTTAGTAGCTCTGTTGCTTGCAAATTCTTATTGGGCCGTTCAATCCATTCCAGAAACAACTTCTTAGTAACGCGATCAGCATCTTCTAAGAAATATTCGTCTTTTAATGCATGTGAAAAAACCTCCCATGAATTCCCATAACGATCCATAATCGATATAATTTGGTCTCTTATCTCCGATATCGTGGCAAGTCCAAATAATTCAACCATTTTCTTCTCAAAAACCCGATTTAATTCCATTTCACGAACATAACATCTTAAATACCTTGAAATATTCCTCCCATCAAATTGATCAATTTTATTGACCACTGCTTGCAATGCTTTGGTTGCCAAAGCTTCCTTTCGATAATTACATTGTTGTTGCTGCATTGATAATGAGAAGGCTTGAAACATACTAGCAATAGATGGATCCATGTGCATACCTTGTCCTTTAGAAGAACCTCCACCAGAAACTCCTCCCAAAGATCCTTCAAAATTTTTATTTTTGTTCTCCATAAAAATAAAAATAAAATCAAACGAAATCCAATACCTTCCACCTCAAGCTTTCATGTCGGATTCACCACTTTTGTTGTATTACGTGCTTTCCTGCTCGAGAACGTGTCGGGCGTCTATATGTAGAAGGTAGTATGGAGATTCGCCAATAGTCAAGAAATCTATCTATTTTTGACTGATGGAATATAAACGACTGCAAGAATACACCGTAAATCTATACGAATGCCCTTCGACTGCTCGCCAAAGTCCTTTTTGTCCCAGCCGGTAGGTCTCTAGACATTACAGAGAACCCCGAACAACCCAATTTGCTAATCTCCGATACCGCTTTATATTCACAATCTTGTATCCACTGACTTTCTTGTTAGATTAACTCAAAAAAATTTATTCACTGTGCATATTCAATCCTATAGACACCCTTTTAATTCTTCAATCACAGACGTAACTCGATTTTATAAAACAGGCAAGAGTAATCAAACCCACTTCATTAAAAATCCCGATTCACCATTACAACACTGACTTCAGCAATGATTGCCTCAGTCTTTCCAAAACCCTATGAAGAAAAAAGTCCAATTCTTTGTCTTTTTTCCCCTTCCCGAAGCATGAAGCTAGCTCTCCAATCCTTCAAAACCCCATAAAAACTTCCTCTCTCCCCTCTCATTTCTTAACCTTAATTCTGATTTTCTTCAATCTTCCGTCTTGGATCCAAAATTGGCTCCCGCCGTCAGAGCTTAGATCCGAAACTGGCTCTCGCCATCAGAGCTTTCTCCTCCATTTTTACCTTTAAGAAATCCTTTTATCGAAAGGACGTTCCCGGAATGGCACAAAGGATGGAACAACCTGAAACGGAATTAGGGCCCCGTAATCAGGACCACATTGAGTCGCCCGACCAATTTAGATCTCATATTGGGTAAGAGTCCAGTAGTAAGACCTGGATGTTCCCATAATTGGATCAAATTGGCCCTTCGCATCAAATTGACTAAGGCCCGTAGTTAGACCTAGATTTTCCCGTAATTGGACTGCATTGGGTTGCCCAACCAATTCAGGTCTCATATTGGATAAGAGGACCAGGATTGGATGTCTTGAAATTGGATCCAATTGGCTCTTCGAACCAGGCTCACCCGTCGTTGAATTGGTCCTTTTCCTTTTTTGCTGACTCCCATTATTGGAATCGAACGGAGCATTTCAGTATGCCCCGACTGACTATAACGGGGTGACTACCCTGGCCTCCCAGTATTTGCACTGGAATTGGTCGTTGCTCTCAATATTCGAGGTAATTGAATATTAATAAAAGTTCTCTATCTTAATATTTTCACAATATACTCGTGTTACAACACGACAACGTTTCAAATCTATTACTTAGCAAGAAAAGACTTATCGTCGTTAGAAAAGATTATGCTTATATCTTGGAAAACCTAAGCATACTGTTCAATATTCATTAAAGAAGCGACGCAACCATAAAATGAAGAGTACGGCTATCAAAGAAGTTAGTATGTTGGAAAATAAGTTTATCCAGCTAGAATAGGGACTGTGCGGGTAGAACCTTATACAATACCTAGTGAAGGTCCTATTCTCTCCTCAAAACCCTCTCCTGGTTTTACAATAAATGTTATTCTAGAACCTAAACATCACAAAGCCTCTGCCTTATTACATTCAGGAGCCTCAACATGTTTCTTAGATGAAAAATTTGCTAAAAGATATAGCATTCTTTTAGTAAAGAAAACTAAACCTGTTCATATAGAAGTCATAGATGGTCATCCATTGTCTTCAAGAGATGTTACTCATGAAACCCATCCTATAGAAATAGTAACTAATGGTCATAGTAGCTTTGTAATATTTAATATAATTAGATCTCTTTCTAATCCAGTCATTTTAAGTTTATCATGGTTAAAAAAATATAATCCTAAAATAGATTAAACTTCTCGTAGTCTTGACTTTTTTGAAAGTATAACTAAGAGTGTAGTTAATCAAGTAGAAAGTCATAAGTCTAGTATAATTAAACCTATATTTGTAAGTGCAAGAGCTTTCTTGCATGCTACAAAAGGAAGATCACCTTGTGTCATTTATGCCACACCTATTTCTATTGATGGAAAGACTTCAAGTGGCATTCCAAGCCAATATCAAGATTTTTAAGATATATTTGAGAAGAAGAATGTGGATACTCTTTCGGAATATCATTTCTATGACTGCTCAATTGACCTTCAAGGAGCACAACCGCCATTTGGACCAATTTACAATTTATCTCAAAATGAGTTGGCTGAACTCAAGGAGTATATTGAAGAGAATATGGCCAAGAACTTCATACGCCATTCCAAATCTCTAGCAGGAGCTCTAATTTTATTTGTAAAGAAAAAAGATGAATCTTTGTAGATAAGTGTCGATTATCAAAGACTCAATAAAATCACCATTTAGAACAGGTACCTATTACTTTTGATATTGGACTCCTTCATCAATTGGATCAAGCTTAGATCTATAAAAAAATAGATCTATGAGGAGCATACAATCTGATACGCATCAAAGAAAGAGATGAATAGAAGACTGCATTGTTGTAATACGTGAAGTCTTGCTTGAGAATGCTCTGGGTACCTGGCTGTGGAAGGTAGAATGGAAATTGCAACAATAAAATCCTAACTATAATAAAATACTAACTAAACTCTAATTAGACTATAATTATCGAAGAAAAGAAGTGTAAAAGCTACAAGTACTTAGCATCAGCAAGGATTGTAGTCTAAGAGAAGTGAGGAGAAAGATAATTCTTACTTCCAACAGTCTTTACTTATAGGTGGTGGTTTGCTCACCAATGAGGCAACTTCCATCGTTTTGATACTACATCCATTTCTACCTCATCCAACTAAATCCTTGATGCCACCACAATAACTTACTTTAACTCTTTGCTATTTTTCTATTATTAGTAATATATTATGCTTAATTTCTATGTGATTGTAATTAAGCAAGTACTTACTCATCTTCAATACTCTCACTTTGCTAATATTCAAAAGGCTTTTAATCCTAATCTCTGAATCAAGTCATGATGTCTATCCTTCACTAATGCCTTTGTAAGTACATCAACAAGCATGTCATTTGTAGCACAATACTTCATACCTATTACTCCTTATCAATCTTCTCTTGTATGAAATGATGTTGAACAACAATGTGTTTGGTCCTTGAGTGGTATTTTGGATTCTTAGCAAATGCAAGACATCCTTGATTGTCACACATAATTAGAGTTGTTTCTAATTATACTAGACCAATGTCTTCTAAGAGTTGTCTTATCCAACATGCGTCCATTGTATAATGACTTGCTGCCATGTACTCTGCCTCCATTGTTGATCTTGCAATCATAGGTTGTCTCTTGAAATTCCGTGAAATAGCTCCCACTCCAATGAAGAACATTTATCATGTTGTGAATCTTCTATCATTTGCATCTCCAATCCAATCCGCATCACAATAACCTTGTAAATCAATATTCTTACCACCAAGGCACAATTTGAAGTCTTTTGTACCTTTTAAGTACTTCAATATCCTCTTTACTATTTTCCAATGCATTGGTCCAGTCTTAGACATGTGTTGGCTAACAACACTCACCGCATATGTAAGATCCACTCTTGTAGCCACCATTGCATACATGAGTGAGCCTATTGCTGTCTTGTATGGAACACTTTGCATCTCACCTTTAACTTGTACAAATTCCTCATCCATGAGCTTTATCAACTTCAAATTTGCCTCCAAGGGTGTTCCAATAGGCTTACACTCCTCTATGTTCAATCGTTTCAAGACTTCTTTAATGTACTTGGTTTGGCTCATTGTAATGGTCTTGTTACCACGATCTCTTACAAATTCCACTCCCATGCAATAGTGCAACTCTCTCCCATCACTCATCTCATATTCTTTCTCTAATTTGGCCTTCATCCAATCCATCTTTTCCATATTGTTAGCCAAGATGATCAAATCATCAACATAAAGGATTACAATCAGCAAGAACTCTCTAGATTGCATCACGTACAATGAATGATCAGCTTCACTCCTCACAAATCCTTCATTGACAAAGAAGGTGTCAATTCATTGGTACCATGCCTTTGGTGATTGTTTCAATCCATACAAGGATTTCTTCAATTTGCACACAAGATGTTCTTTGCTTTGTTGTACAAATCCTTGAGGTTGATCTAAGTAGATGTCTTCTTACAATTTTCCATTCAAAAAGGCCGTCTTCACATCCACTTGTTGTATTTCCAAATCCATTGCTATCCCAATTACTACAATCGTCCTAATGGTGGTGAATTTGGCAACAGATGCATAAATCTCATTGAAATAAACTCTAACAACTTGTGAGTATCCTTTTGCAACTAATCTTGTCTTGTGCCTCACCACAACACCCATTGCATCTCTTTTAGTCCTAAACACCCACTTACAACAAACACTAGATTGATTTATTGGAAGAAGTGCCAATTTCCATGTACCATTGTCTATAAGAAATTGATATTCTTCTTTCATAGCCTTCTCCCACTTGATTACATCTTCATACTTCATAGCATCACACAAAGATAATGGATCAACAAGAAGAGCAACATTTGCATGTTCTTCACTTACTTGAAGAAAGATGTGATCTTTTCACCATTCGCCATGTTGCCTTCTTTCTCTCAAAGGATATTTCTTTTCACTTGTAGAAGAACATTCACCTTCTTACACTCCTTGTTCTTTTCCAACTCTTAAACCTTGTCGTTTTTCATTCAATGGTTGGTACTCTTCATCATTATCATCATTCCAATCTTCAACATCTTCATTTCTTTCATTGCTGGTCCCAGAAAATGTAGAAGCCTTCATCTTTTCAACCTTCTTTGGCTTTTCATCTTCATCATCTTCATTGTCTTCATCTTCTTGTTTCTTTGCTGAATTCAAAGATGTATTCAAAAACACACCATTACTCCTACTTCGATACATTTCCAAGTGCTCAAAAGCCCTCTTGTACTCCAAAAACTCAACATCAAGACTTTTGATGATCTTCTTGGTTTCTAAGCACATTAGCCTATATGTCCAAGTACCTTGACAATAACCAAGAAACACACACTGTGTACCTTTTGCATCAAGTTTGGACTTCATACAATCTGGTGTTTTTGCACATACAATGCAATCAAAGGTCCTCATATGGAAAATACAAGATTGTCTCTCACTCCAAGCTTCTTGTGGTGTCATAGATGCAAGAGCACTTGTTGGATACCTATTTCTTATATACACTGCATTCACCATAGCTTCTACCCAAAACTCATAGCCAAGGTTTTGAGCATAAAACATGCTCCTTGCCATCTCTACAATGGTTCGATTTGCCCTTTCAGCAACACCATTTTGTTGTAGAATGTATGGAGTTGTGATTTGTCTAGCAATTCCTTCATTCTTCAAATAAATATCAAATTGCTTAGAGATGTACTCACTTCTATTGTCCGTATGCAGCACCTTGATCTTGCATTTACTTTATTTTTCAACAAGTGCTTTAAACTCCTTAAACCTCCAAAAGCATTCACTCTTGACTTTAAGAATGTAGAACCAAATCTTTCTTAAATAATCATCAATGAAGGTAAGAAAATACCTTGATCCTCCAATTCTTGTGTTCTTCATAGGTCCACATACATCCGAATGGACAATCTCCAACAACTTGGTAGCACGTGTTGCTACACTCCTTGGAAATGAGGCCCTTTGTTGTTTGCCTTGTATGCATCCTTCACATCTAAGTTGTTTTGCATTATGGCTAATATTGCCAAGATCTAAGCCAGTTACCATGGTCTTGAGTTCTCTCATGGTCTTCACATTCAAATGGCTAAGGTGACGATGCTGTATATTCAACTTGTCTTGGTTTGATGTAAACTCAGTAAATGCGGCTACCTCTACTCCATTCACCTTCTTACAAATGAGGTAGTATAAATTTTCTTCTTTTAAGCTTTTGAAGATCTTGTCTCCACTCAATGTTCTTACAAAACATCCATTCATGTCAAATTGAACTTTAAAACCTTCTATTACAAGTTTACTCACTGAAAGCAGGTTTTGCTTCATCTTAGGCATATGAAGGACGTTTTTGAGTCTGATCCTATTGATTTCTCCATTCACAACCACCTCAACTATAATAGAACCAATTCCAATGGCTTCACATATACCACTATTTGCCAACACCACGTTTGATGCTAGAATAGCCTCATAAGTGTAAAATAAATACTTATAAGGTATCATATGCTTGGAACAATATGAATCCACAATCCATCTTGACATTGCAGCCATAGAGGTCCCATTTGTTGCCGTGAATACATAATCTTGTCCTCCAAACTCATCTTACATACTATTTGTATTTTCCTTCTTCATCTTTTTGCCTTTCTAGCAATTTCGAGCAAAATGGCCTACTTTGCCACAAATGAAGCAAGATTTAACATTACCTTGTTGATTTGAATAGTTGCCTTTGCCTTGATGTGAATAGAGTACTGAATCTTCACTTTGAGGCTCCTTTTCTTTCTTCTTGGTTACTTCAAAGATAAGTCTTGCCATCACATAATCCATTGTAACCTCTTTTAACTTGATGGACTCCAATGCCACAATAAGGTAGTTGTAGGATTCGAGAAGGCTCATTAGCAAGGTCATGATAATATCACTTTCTTCTAAAGGCTTGTCAACAATTGTTAGTTGGTTTGCAAGAGCCTTTACCTTATTGACATGAGCCATGAGGTCTTCACCTTCTTCCATCTTGCAAGTGAAGAACTTCTTCCTTATATAGATGATGTTGGATAAGTTTTTACTCTCATAGATGTTACAAAGAGTCTTCCATGCTTCCGCTGTTATGATGTAACATAATTAATAGGTGAAAGAGTGTGGAGATTATTATAATTTAGGAGATCTTAGTTCAAAGTATTAGAACAAATTATCTTAGAAATATAATTAATAGTCAAAGGGGTAGAAAAATTAAAAGGTACCAATGCAGCCTTTTAGAAAGGTGACTTCTACTTACTTTGTAGTACCATAAGTAAGGCAAATCAAAGTAGATTTGGAAAATAAATGATATAGGAATCTTTAGAAGAAAGTTAAGAGTAAATTCTAGAAAAGAGTTACTTAGAAAAATTAGATATTAATCCCCGGAGAGGGCCGGTTATGAACCTGGGTTGAAATTAGACCTTGGGGTACAAAACCTAGTCTCAACGACGACTCGGGGGTTTTTTTGGAGTTCGAAGAATGAGGTTTGAAAGCAGACTGAATAAGATTTCTAAGAGCATTGAGTTTGGGTGATTTGGAGTTGATATGACTTTGTAAGAGCTTTGCAAAGTCAAGGTTTATTTTGGATGACTTAGATTTTATGAAATAAAATAGGTTTTACGTTTTGGATGATTTCAAATGTTTGGTAATAGATCTATAAGTGAAAAATTTTGGATTTATGGTTATAGTTGTGTTTAATATGTATCATGAATTTGAGCTTGATTCAACGGTTGAATTAAGGAATATTGAGGTTTAAGTGGGTCAAGGTCTCAGAAAGTAGAATTTTTTATTTAGTAGGATTTTTTGGGATTTCTTGCAATGTATTGGTTGGATTGGAGTGAAACTTATATGAGGGGATATAAGACTTGTTTTCTATGTGTATGAGAATTTTGAGATCAATCTAATAGTGCAAAGGAGAGATATTGGCTCTGGAAGATTGGCATCAAGATTGGAGAAGAAGGCCAGCCAATACTTGAGCACATTTTTGAAGATATTGTCAACTTGATAACTCAGATCCTTATCAATTTTTTTGTGCTTGTTTTTAACTTATATGATTAGAAGTATGCAAAATTTGAGTTAAGATCAACGGTTTATTCATTAGTTATTGAGGTTTAAATCTGTTGTACGAATTATTAGGGTTTGGTTTAGGATTTGGTTAGGATTTGGTTTGGGGTTTAGGATTTGGATTAGGGTTTCATTTAGGATTTAGGATTTGGTTTAATGTTTGGTTAGGATTTGATTTAGGATTTAGTTGGGATTTGATTTAGGATTTAGGATATTATTAAGATTTAAGATTCAATTAGTTTTGGCCTTAAGTTTGAATGAAGTTCAATAAGATTTTAACTATCCTAAACAGTCAAGAGTACTAGCCTTTAGATTATTGCAAAAATCCAATTCACCAATACAAATGTTGACTTTGAGCAATGATTGCAAAGTCCTCCCAAACCTTATGAAATCCAATTCTATACCTTTCGAAGGAGCTTGAAGGTAGCTCTTCGATCCCAAAATTCCGATCTCCAAATGCCTTCTTCTTTTTCCTCTCCTTTCCTTTAACTCTGTGAGGCCCCCTATTCTTCTACCTTGAATTCTGAATTGGAACAGCAGACCCGCCTCCATGGAATTTCCATCTCTAAAAGGATCTTTCCACAGAAAGGACGTTTTCTTGAAATGGCAGAGAACGGAACAGCTAGAAATGGAACTGAAGCCTCCATATTCGGGACCTCATTGTGTTGCCAAACCGAGTCAGGTCTCATATTGGATAAGATTCCTATACTAGGACCTGAATTTGGATGTCCCCGTAATTGGGTCAAATTAGCCCTTCGCATTAAACTCACCTGAATATGAAATTAGTCCTTTCCTCTTTTGCCGACTTTTGCTAAGAACGGCTCGGACTCATTTCACCTGATTTACCGTAGAATCTTGAGGACCTTGATTTATCCCCTCAATTTTTTCGTGGCTTTGGATCTGCTGATCCTGATTATTGAAATTGAATGGAGCATTACATTGCTAATAAGTATGCCCCGACTGCTTCTTATTCCCACACATTGGAGCGTAATTGTCACTAGCTTTGGGATTGGGACATTTACTAGCATAATGATCAATCTCTCTACAACAAAAACAACGAAGTGGTCTTCTTGTACCTCCATCAGACATATTGGGTGTCTCTACCGATATATATGTACTAGGCTTGTTCCATGTAGGGTTTGAAAATGATCCTGGTCATCCCGTTGGTATGGAGGGTACTTGGTTTGATGATGCCGGTGGAACATACATTGTTTTCATGTTCGGTGGTACAGCTTGCAATGGGGTGATATTAACTGGCCTCTGAATATTGGCAATGGAATTGGCCACTACTTCTAACATCCAAGATGACTAAATATTAATAAATCTTTTCTATTTATATTTTCACCATATAGTCATGTTGCAACACGACAATGGGACTTGTACACCTTCCTTCCTACAAGGACTAGACTAGCTGCTAGTCCTCCTATTTTCTACTAATAAAACTCATTTTTTTGAATTTTTGACTATACTATGGTATTTAAAAATACCTTAGTAGCTTAGGAACTTAATGTGGCCTTCAAATCTTACTCCTTTTCTTCATAATGGCTTCCAAAGTGGTAAAACTCATCTTTATCAAGATCTTAAATATTGCTCTAAAAAATCCTAAAAAATTATAAATAAATTCTAAATAAATTTTAGAAAATCCTATATTATTTCTATAATTCTAATATCTATATAAGGCTATATTTTCTTACCTTTGTGATTTTTGATAATAATAAACATCAATTAAAATCTACTATAAATCCTATTTTTTATATCAATAACTAAAATCACATGAGGTTCTTTTTTATGCCTCTTCTAACTACTGGTATTTATATTTTTTATAAATAGTACATATAGATAGTAGACCAATATAAATATTGGTCTTATTAAATAATCCTTAATACTCAATGATGAATAAAAATACTAAATCAAAAAAGATAATTGCCTCCAAGACTTACTAAGACTCCATTTCCACCACTAACATTCTAATTTTTTATTTCTCAAAGGATTTGTATGCTACTTACTATATATTATGATTTAAAGTATTCTAAATACATATTTTTATCCTAAAATAATAAGCGAGTCAATTTGATGACTCTCAAGATCTACCACCAAATTTACAAAATTCTCCAAAATATAATATCTTTTTTATTTTATAAATTTTAGAATCATCCAAAATAATTGTGATGTTGCAAAGCTCTTACAATGTCATTACACTTTTAAATCACTCAAAATCAATGCTCAAAGAAATCCTATCAAGTCTACTCTAAAATTTTGCTTTCTAATGAGCAAAAAAATCCAAAGTTGTAGTAGGTGCCTTATTTTGTGCCTTATGGTCTGATTTCGACTTAAGTTAATAACTTTTTTCTTAAAGCATCAAATTTTACCCTTTTAAGTTAGTTTTTACTAAAATCAACTCTTTATTTTTTCTTACATATGTTTATATTTTTTATGTCTTTAATTTATCTTATTTTGCTTTATTTATGGTCTTTCAAATTAAATAGAAGCCTACTTTGTAAAAAAGATAGCATTTATATTTTTAGTTTTATTTTCTTTTGGATTATTTTCTATTTTTTAAGATAATTTGCTAGAATATTTGAAATAAGATCTTCTATAATATAATAATTTCTTCACCATTTTTACCCATTAGTTGTGTTATATCATTACAACATAGATGACAAGGTATAGTTACTTTATTGCAATATCAAGACTATCCATCCTTATTACAAATTGAATTACCATAAGCTTGGATCTTTTTCTATTAGTGAATAAGTCAATCTTGTTGCTTATCAATTATATCTACCAAAGTCTATGAAGATCTATCTCATATTTCATGAGTCTTTTTTTGAGCCATATAAGATAGTAAATATCTTGAAAAGAAAACAAATAAAACATCTTCATATAGAAGTAGATAATAATCAAGATAGAAGAAGTCTTAAATTCAAGGCGATGCCAAAATAAGTTAAAATATCTTATTTATTAGTATAGATATGATCTTAATAAATACACATGGAAGCCAGCAAAAAATCTTGTAAATATAGCAAAGAGAGTTGAAGCTTTTCATTGATGACATCTATCAAAACTAAGATGAAGAATAGCAAATCTTTACTCTAAAAGAAATAAAATCAAAAATACATAACACTCTATCTTCTATCTTTTTTGTAGCTTTTGTGTATTTGTGCCCTCATAGAAATGGAGAATTAACAACTAGCAGATTTAACTTAAGAGCTTTCATTTATTGTCTTATCAGATAAAATATTGCAATTGTCACAACCTTCAAGATGATGTAATCGAGATGAAGATTTTCATGAACGACATGTCTTTCTTTAAATGAATGATTAGATACAATGTGTTTGATATGACAACTTTGGAAGAGAGTCTCAATGTTTGGTGATTTTATTCGAATTATGAACAATTCTTGATGATGTTCTAAATATTTTATTCAAAAAAAATTATAAAGACCTCAAAAACAATCAAATAATAGGGTGGTCTTTTTACTTTGGTATGTGATGGTATCAATGGTTGAGAGGACCTATCAACCATCTTTGAAGAGAACAAAAATTAATATATATAACAAATATAATTTTTTTCATCTTGAATTTCATCAATACATGATGACCACTTCTCATAAAATTCATTCCTTAAAAGAGGGATAATGTCACATATATACATAGATATTTAAGTAAATACCTATATAATTAGATAGAAATAAGTAAAAGTACATAAAAGTAGGTTAATTTCACAATACCTTCTAAAAAAGCTTTTTAGAAGCTTCATAAATATTGCTTTGACTTTACATGTATTTGTAATTGATTGATAGGTTTGAAACTTAGTCAACAAGTTAATCTCGTGTTAGTAGCTTACGGAACAAGCTAACTATGTAGTACACATATAAAAAACTTATCTTGTAAATTAAGATACATGTCTTGCAAAGTCAATATGTTTTGGAGGTCCTACAAGACATTGCTACATAGCTCCTAATTAAGAGTATATATAGAGGCAAAAGTGAAGCCTTTTTTATTCTTGTCAATGCCTTTCTAGTCCTTAGTCTTATTTCTAAACTTTCTATTTTTTTTTTTTTGACAATAGCCATTCTAATTCAATAGTATATCATCTTTCAGTGACTTTTTAGTTCTTTTTAGTGTCAAAAGAGTGTATTGAGGATTTCTTTCTTTAAAATTTATATCCTTGATAATCATAGATATTGCACCAATTGCATAAATTAGCAAAGAGTGTTATCTCTAATTTTATTGTATAAATTTTAGATCACCAATATAAACCCTGATTTTGAATAATGATTACAAAGTTTTTCTAATATCTAAGAAAATAAGCCTTATGCCTCTAAAACAAACTTGTTGCTAGTTCTTGAATTTGCCAATTTACCTTCTATTAATATTTTAATAACTAGAGGTTTGATTTTAATTTGAATTCACAAATGGTCATCTTTTGGATATCAATTCAATCTATCTTAAGGATTTTCAAATACAATCCTATCTTCATTTTTATCTTAATAGAAACCATATTAATTATTTATTTCATCTATCTTATTTTTACTAATTTATGGCTTTTTTAAGATAATAAAAGAGTTTTTATAGCCTAAAAGAAAAAATTGATAATTAAATTTTATCTACTAGCTATTAAAATAAGAAAATAATCTAAGAAACTTTCATAAAGTATTTTTTAATTGTCTTGAGTTCTTATTGAACTAAGATGGTTGAATATTAATTAAAAACAAATTTTATTTATATTTTCACCAAATAGTTGTATTTCAATATAATATCACCATGATTATATAGAACTATCTAATATCTTTCAAAATAAATAAAAGAAAGAACTAGAAAATAAAAGAAATTCTAAGAAGAATATTAAGTTAGAAGTAGGTAATCTACAACTTTTAATATGCTTTTATCTTATAAAAAAATCAATAATCCATTGTTAATGTCAAAGACAAGAACATGATAAAGACAAATAAACAAGTGAAACTTCTCTCAAAGAAAGATGACAAAATAGAAATAACTTGATATGTATATTAACAAAGAAATTGAAATGGCTATTGCCAAAAGCAAAGAAAACTAGAGACCTTTGAAACTAGACTGGAAGCAAGAGAGGATTTGATAAGAGTGAAGAAGGCTTCACTCTTATCTCTATATATACAATCTAACTAGGGGCTATGTGGCGACATTCTATAGGACCTCCAATATGTATTGTCTTTGTAGGACACATGCCTTGACTTACAAGGCAAGTTTTTCTACATGTGGGCCATACAGTTAGCTTGGTCTTCAAGCTAACAACATGTGTGGCACATGGCCAACTTTATGACCATGTTTCTAATCCAAAAAATCAATTAAAGACACACATAAAGTCAAAGCAATGTCTGTAAAGCTTCTAAGAAGCTTTCAGACTAAATAATATAGAATTAACTTACTTTTATCTACTTTTACTTACTTCTACCTATTTATACATATAATTATTGACTTACATGTGTATGTCCCTATTATTACCCCCCTCCCTTCTACAAACGAGTTCCACAAAGAGCGGTAATCATATGTTGAGGAAATCTATGATGCAACAAATTGTATTCACCACATACTTTGATCTTTGTTCTCTTCGAAGATGATTGATAGGGCCTCTCAACCATTGATAGTGTCCCATACCAAGGCAGGAAGACCATCCAATTATTTGATCATTGTTGAGGCCTTCATAACTTCCTTTGAATAAAACATTTGGAACACCATCAAGAGTTGTTCTTACCTCTAGTAAATCACCAAACATTGAGAGTTCTTTCAAGGTCGTGATACCAAACACGTTGTCATACTTTATTTGTTTATAGTATATAAAAATTAATTAAAACATATAATATGTTTGTAAGTCTTGATGTAGATTAGAGTGGTTAGTAAATAAATTTAAAGAGAATTGATATAAGAAAATTTATTTGGAAATTTATCTATTTTGATTATAGTGTTTATATTATGTAGGATTTAGATATTTTGTATAAAGCTTAAGAGAAGGTTGGGGCCTAAAGAAAAAAATCTTTACTAATAGGAGGGTTATTGGAAGGGATGAAAGCAAGGTATGGTTGGATGAAGGCAAAGAATAGAAAACTTCATTTCTATTGGTCGAAGGCCATGCCCAATGGACTTCAAGGAGGCTGCCCAAGGCCTTATTAGGGATTAGGATTTTTCTTTCGAATTCATTTGAACTTTGGAGGCTAACATCAATAAGTTTAGGATTTTGGGTATAATTTGGATGAAGAGTTTGTATAATTTCAAGTTTTTGTAAAAGAGATATAGGTGTTCAAAGTTAAGGTGTTAATTTAAGATATATTGTTACTCTTTTGAGGATACAAGGAGCTATACGATAGCTTTTGAAGATCAAAAGATGAAATTAGAACGGCGATTTTAAGGCCTATATCTTTTATAAAAGAATTGTTGCTTTTGAAGTTTATGTAAATGAGTTATAAGGAGTTAAAGGCGGCACTTCCAAATCAAAGGTAGTAAGTGAGTGGTTTTATTTATAGTAATGGTTGGAGCCATAACTTGAGTTTTCGGACAAATTTTTGGCTCAAACATTTTTGGAAAATATAAAATTTTGTGTTAAGAAGCTATACATATAAATTTCGTAGCATTTAAGCTTATATTTTGTGCAATATAAAAAAAATTGCACGTGGATGTATAAAGACAAGGGTTTGAAGCGATTGTTAGGGTTTTCAAGATATCTCAAGATCCGCAACAAATTTGTAGTTGAAATTTGTTGTAGAAGTTAATAAGAATACATCAGTATCTCATGTAAAATTTGAATTTGTTTGGACGGTCGGATTAAGAGATATGAAGTGTTGAAGTTTGAAAAAACTTCCATATAAGGATATACAAGGTTTTAGAGGATTTTAGCATATTTTGGATGTTGTTGGTTACTTGAAGCTTCTGAATTTGGTATAATTGCTCAAAAAAGAAAATTTATATGTAAAATTAGAGCTTCCCTTATTTTGAAGCTTGATTGAATGATTAGTAATAGCCAGAAGCTCATCGTTTTCTTGAGGCAAATTTTCTCTACCCTGACAGCATTATATCTCGCCATCTAATCGAGGAAGAACATATCATTCTTGAAGATCTTCATCTCGATTGCATTGTCTTGAAGGTTGTGACAATATTCCAATTTATTTTGGCACCAACTTAAATCTAAGACTTCTTCCACTTCAAACTCTTTATTATTGTCCACTTCTATAGGAAGAGGTGGAACTTATCTTCTCTTTGGTATATCCACTGTCTTGTATGGTTCAAGGAGAGACACATGGAATACTGGATGGATTTTCATTGAATCCGATAGGTGTAAATGATATACAATTGGATTGATTTGTACAGAAATAGAAAATGGTCGAAGCCTTTGATAGTGCAACTTGTCACAAGGATAAGTGATCTTGATATTGCGATAAAGTAACTATACCTTATCACCCATATAGAATGGTAGTTGTTCTTTTCAATAGACATCCGCATTGATCTTTTGTTGTTTTTGAGCTTCTTTTAACTGCACCTTCATCGTTGCATGTAGCTCTGACAAATGAATTGCGATATCTTTTGCAGTAGGATTATCAACTTTTGAAAAGTCAAAAGTATCAAGTCATGGATGATAACCATAATTAGCAAAGAAAGGTGTTTTTTTTATAGAAGAATGTACCATGTTATTGTAAGGAAATTCTGCCAATGGTAAAAGAGTTGTCCAATCATCTTATTGGTAGTTAATAGTATATCTTAAATACTACTCCAAAACTTGATTAATATGCTCTGTTTGTCCATCAGTTTGAGGATGGAATGCCAAAGATAGTTTTATATCCACTTTTAGAATCTTGAAAATAATCTGCCAAAATCTTGATACAAATTGAGTTCTCTTATCTGATATAATATCCTTGGATAATCCATGATAGCGATAAATATTATCAAGAAAGAACTTAGCTGTTTCTTCACCTATGATAGATTTTGTACATGATACAAAATATGCCATCTTAGTAAAACGATCTACTATCACGAATATAAAGTCATAAGAACTTGAGATTGGAAGATCTGTGATGAAATCCATAGAAATAGAAGACCATGGTTGTTTTGGAATGAGTAATGGCTGAAGAAGTCCGTAAGGTCGATGACGAGGATTTTTTAATCTCGAGCAAACATCACAAGATTGTACAAAATCTTTGATTGCTTTCCACATTTGAGGCCACCAAAAGTCCTTAGATATTAGTTCCAAAGTTTTATTGTACCCAAAATGTCTTGCTGCTGGAAAGTCATGATGAACTTGAAGAATACGTAATCAAGCTTCACCTTTTGAAACATATAGGCGTCCCTCAAAATATACTATATTCTTCTTGAGTTCAAACTTGGAAGTATCATGAGACTTTGAAGGATTTTCCTTAATATCATGAATAAGAGGATCAGAAGACACACTTGACTGAACTTGCTTAATAAAAGTTGAATCAATAGTTAGTGTTGATTTCATTACTCAAAGATGAAGATGCTCTAGCTTCAAGAGAATTATTGGTTGTTGATCAAAAGAAGCATTTCCTTCCTTTGGTACAAAGTAAGATCGTCTAGAGAGTGCATCTCATAAATCTTGTTGTTTTTTTAGTGAATAAGTAATCTTGAATTCGAATCTTGACAAAAATATACTCCAATGAGCTTGGCAACAATTACAAATACATACTGACATAAAATATTCAAGGTTCTTATGATCCATATACACTATGAGTAGACTAGAAGCACCTTCTCGATAATGGCACTATTCTTGAAACAAATCCACGATTGCAAGAAGTTCTTTATCGTGGATCTCATAATTCATCTCGGCTGTTGAAAACTTTTTCAAATGAAAAGCTATTGGGTGAAGTTTATTATCTATTTCCATTTGTGACAATACGACATCCAAAGCAAAGTTTAATGCGTCTATTTTCATAAAAAATGGCTTAAAAAAATTGATGCGATATAAGTTTGGTGCAAAAACAAAGATTGTCTTCAAAGCTTCAAATGCTACTTCTGCTTCTTAATTCTATTGAAGTTTGTCTTTGCAAGACAAACGTGTAAGTAGATCTGGAACTTGAGAAAAGTCTTTGATGAAGATTTCATAATAGTTGACAAATCCCAAAAACCATTAGACATCTCTTACCATTTTTGAGATCTTCCAATCCATAATAGTTTGAACTTTCTTAGGGTCCATCATAAGTCCATCATTTGAAATGATGTATCCTAAGAAGTCGACTTGAGTAGTATAAAATACACACTTTTTTATCTTGGCATAGAGTCTCGCATCTCTTAGTTTTTGCAATACATGGCAAACATGAAGTTCATGTTCTTTTGAGTTCTTAGAATAGATTAAGATGTTGTCTAGGTAACAGACAACAAAATCATCTAAAAACTCCTGGAAGTCATCATTCATTAGATGTTGGAATGCTGCAAGTGCATTCGTAAGTCCAAAAGGCATGACGTTGTATTTGAAATTTCCATTCTTTGTTCGAAACGCAATCTTCCATTCATCTCCTTCTTTGATGCGTACCAAATTATATGCTCTCTATATATCTATTTTTGTGTAGATCTTAGCTTGATTCAACTGATCAAGAAGTCCATATATCAAAGGTAGTGGGTATCTATTTTTGATAGTGATTTTGTTGAGTCCTCGATAATCAACACACATCTATAATGATCAATCTTTTTTCTTCACAAATAAAATTGGAGCTTCTTCTAGTGATTTGGAATGGCATATGAAGTTCTTGGCCAAATTCTCTTCAATATACTCCTTGAGTTCAGCCAACTCATTTTAAAATAAATTGTAGTTGATCCAAATGGTAGTTGTGCTCCTTCTTGAAGGTCAATTGAGTAGTCATAGGAACAATGTTCTGAAAGAGTATCCGCATTCTTTTTTTCAAATACATCTTAAAAATCTTGATATTAGCTTGGAATGCGACTTGAAGTCTTTCCACCAGTAGAAACTGGTATGGCATAAATGACACAAGGTTATCCTTCTTTTGCAGCATCCAAGAAAGCACTTGCACCTACAAATATAGGTTTAATTAGACTAGACTTATGACTTTCTACTTGATTAACTACACTCTTAGTTATATTTTCAAAAAAGTCAAGACTATAAGAAATCCAATCTATTTTAGGGCTATATTTTTCTAGCCATGATAAACCTAAAATGATTGGATTAAAAAGAGAGTTAATGATATTAAATATTATAAAGATACTATGACCATTAGTTGTTATTTCTATAAGAAGGGTTTCATGAGTAACATCTCGTGAAGACAACAAACGACCATCTATGACTTCTACATGAACAGGTTTAGTTTTCTTTACTGAAAATATGCTATGTCTTTTAGCAAATTTTTCATCTAAGAAACATGCTGAGGCTCCTAAATGTAGCAATATAGAGGCTTTGTGATATTTAGGTCTTAGAATAATATTTATCGTAAAACATGGAGAGGGTTCTAAGGAGAGGATAGGACCTTCACTAGACGTTGTACAAGATTCCAGCCACATAATACATATTGTAGGTGGACAAATTTGTTTTCCAACATACTATCTCCTTTGATCGCCGTACTCCTCATTTTATGGTTGCATCACTTCTATGGACAATGTTGAGTAGTGTGTTTAGATTCTCTACAATATAAGCACAATCCTTCCTGATGATGACGAGTCTTTTCTTGCTTAGTAAGAGATTTGAAATGTACTACATCAATTTGCATATCCTCTACTTCCAAATGTATGTGTTGAAGAGATATTGGTGTTGCTATTGAATTATAGTAACGTTGAGGTTTACTTGTACGATTCTTAGATCGAAATTCAAAAAGGCGATTGTTGCACTTTATATCAAAGTCAATTGCTTGACTCAATGTTTGAGGATCACATAAGTTAAGCATTAATTTTTTTACCTCATATTATAATCTATAGAGAAAATGGCTTATAAATGTAGTATCATCCTACTTGATATCAGTTGTAAGTTATCAAAATTATGAAGCATACAACGTTACTGATCGATTACCTTGTCATAAAATATGGATCTTATTGGTTGCAACACAAATTACATCATGTTCTCCATACATGGATCGAAACTCCACTAAAAAAGCTTCTAGATTATCTAATATTGGATCTCGTCATTCAAGAAAAGATGAAAACCATGATAATGCTGAACCTGAAAGAAGCGTAACAATGAATCTAACTTGCAATCCTTGAGTTGAATAGCTTTGGGATTGAAGTTCAATCAGAAGTTGTACTTGATTGATAAATCCTCTAAACTTTGATCTGGTACCATCAAACTTCTCGAGTAGGGCAATTCTTGATTCTCTACCACTGGAAGGACGTTCCACCATAGGAGAAGGGACATAATTTGGTATAGATATTGAAGCAGCTCCAATCATTTCTATATCTTCACTTCTTGCTAATCTTTTTTCTCCTTGTGGTAGTAAATTGAGTTTATGCATCGCAAGCATTAATTTCCTCAATTGCTCTTGCATTTGTACCATTACACTCTTCATATCAGGAAGTTCTGCCATGATAACACTTAAAAAAGAGAAGATGTCTAATATCACTCAAGACAAATAGAAGAGAAGACTTGAGAACAAAGAAAATACTAAGGACAATATTAGTTTAGAAGAGGGTAATCCGCAACTTCTAATATGCTTATGTCTTATCAAGAGAAAGGAATAATCCACTCTTAATCAAGATTAGACAAAGCTTTGATATTGTAAATATACTCTTGTCAATCTGTCAAGGACAAGAACATTATAAAAATAAATAAACAAGTGAGACTTCTCTCAAAGAAAGATGAAAAAATAGAACTTGATATGTATATTAATAAAGAAACTGGAATGGCTATTGCCAAAAGCCAAGAAAACTAGAGATCCTTGAAACTAGACTCGAAGCAAGAAATGAGTTGACAAGAGTGAAGAAGGCTTCACTCTTGTCTCTATATATACTATCTAACTAGGGGCTATGTGGTGACATTCTATAAGACCTCTAATATGTGTTGACTTTGTAAGACACATGTCTTGACTTACAAGGTAAGTTTTTCTACGTGTGGGCTACATAGTTAGCTTGGTCTTCAAGCTAACAACATGTGTGGCACATGGCCAACTTTATGACCATGTTTCTAATCCAAAAAGTCAATTAAAGACACCTATAAAGTCAAAACAGTGTCTATGAAGCTTCTAAGAAGCTTTCGTACTAAATACTATAGAATTAATTTACTTTTACTTATTTTTACTTACTTCTACCTATTTATACATGTAATTACTAACTTACATGCATATGTCCGTGACAGTTAATCAAATAGAGATAAAATTCTAATATTATAAATGTAATCCTATTAATTTATTTAGAACAAGAACTTGATGAAAGTGAAAAAATAAGTAAGATTTTTTTCAAAGAAGGATGAAAAAATAGAAATAAATAAAAAAAAATCATGTATATTCAAAAGAAATTAAAATGGTTATTGCCAAAAGATGAAAAAATTAGAGATCCTTAAAACCAAACTAGAAGCAAAAAAAGAATTGATAAGAGTGAAGAAGGCTTCATTCTTGCTTCTATATATACTATCTATTTAAGAACTTCATGGCAATGTTCTACATGACCTCCTACACATGTCCAATTTGCAAGACATGTGGTTTAACTTACAAGACAAGCTTTTTATATATATGCCACATTATTAGCTTATACCACAAGCTACCAACACATGTGACATGTCATGAACTTGTTGACCAAGTTTCTAATCTATTAATAACTTGTAGATATGTATGAAAATGAAATTGCATCCATATAGCTTCTTGAAAGCTTTTCTATAAGATATTATCAAATTAACCTATTTTTATCTATTCATATTACTTAAGTAACCATTGGAATAAATATGTATGTCTATGATACTCATAGTAGCCCAACTGTAATATGCCACATTGTTAGCTTAATCAATTTAGAGTATGTACAGAATATTATACAAGGCATTGTATCCATGTAATTGTAGTTGAATTGTGCTCACTCAAGTGTATCGAACTTTGATTTAATTCATAGAAACGGTTTTTTGATCGTTCATGCAATGGGTTAGTCCAACCTGTAGGTAGCATGTGAAAAAACGAGATGGTTGAAAGTTAAAGAATTCCGATTGAAGTTCATGAAGTAGCCTTCTAGCTTTGACAGAACTTACGGATTTTCTGGCCAGGGCGTGGGTCCTGAGTCGGAGAGAAGAGTAGGAAGTCCTCAGTGCGGCCTCATTGAGGCGAAGAAGTGGCTGCTGAAGCTGTGGGTCCGAATGTGGATGCTAGCGCATCGACAGTGTTCGACAGGAGTTTGAGTAAAGAAATCCCTGCAATGATCGAGAATGAGAATGAGAAGGTAGTGGCGTTCAAGGATATTAATTCACAAGTTTTGCACGGAGACCAGCTATGCGCTCAATTGCCAAAGCCTCTCCTCATGAGTGTGGATTTTCTGGCGGCGTCGACTTGGAACAACCTTATCGTAGATGATCTGTAGCTTTCGTCCTCACAAATGTGCTCGTACAGCAACTTCTTTCGGCCATTCAACCATGTTTCTCTCACCCCGAGCTGCAGCACTACGACCAAGCTAGCATCATCTTCAAAAGACAGATTCACTGCCCGTCTCGAAGTAACATTGCACATACGCATCAGCTCTGCCACGATCTATTTAAGACCCAGACTGCAGCGCTCCTGCCGCTTCGTCGCTCACCGTTAGTGGAGATTCTTCACAAGCTCCGCAAGTGTGGTTGGAAATGCCCTCACAAACTGAAAAAAGTTTGCCACTACACTCGTGAACGTATACTGTCAAAGAAGAATTTTGATTTTAGCAATGTGGAACTTTTTGTTCATAAAGTCCTCTTGTTCATAAAGTCCTCCTGTAGGCATAGGATCTTTTCAATTCTATCTACATTGACATCCGTCATGTTATGAAAACTGTCAAATATCTCAATACTTAGACATGTAGTGAATCTAGTTCTTATTGAAAATGTTTTTAGATTATCGAAGTTTCTTTACGTAATCTGGTTTCGATTTTATGAAATTCATTAAATTCATTAACATTTGCGCACTTGAAGTTACTTAAGTCACGTTGTTCTTTGATGAAGTTTATTTTAAGAAATGCAATTTACATGTACCAGTGTTGGATTACAACTGTGATATATAGATACCTAATTGGACATACCACCTAAAAAAGAAGTTGCACCATGGCAATAGCTACAAGTCGATTTACATATTATAAAAATTGTTTTGTATATATTTTTTTAGTATAAGATAGTCACTTTCCTCAATGCTCTAAATTTATTAATCCATCCCATTCTTTGTTCTTAACCTTCTCAAGGCTTGTAAGTTACTTTAGTTTCAACTTGACAAGCAAAGGATAATGCAACACCACTGTAATATCTATCAAGAAACATCAATGAGGACTGTTGAGCAGACAAAACACAACCCACGTCAGAAATCCCCCAAGAGAAAGTTACGAAAAAGAGAAAGGTGAGCAGAAAGGCCTTTTTCACTGGACGAAGCACGGGGTAACCAATCTGCGAGGGAGTGGTGCCACAGTGTGAATGGGGCCAGGGCATGGCGGGGGAGCACGCCTCGTGGAGTGAGTGGGCTCTAGAAACGGTCTCTGATTCCGAGCCATTGCCAGAGTACTGGCTATGGCGACTGACTGACTGCGTGAGTGCGTATGTGCGTGCGTCTCTTGGCACAGTGCTCCTGGCTCCGCCGCTGCACGCCCCATCTGAGCGCTCGACTCAATCCCCTGCTCTGCCTTCGCTCCCACAGGACCCGTACCCGCGATCCATTCCCATGGTGGAGTCCTTGTCGTCCCTTTTGAAATCTGTGAGGTCTGTTTCTGTCCTGATTCGGCTAAGTTCGTAATTTGAAGCTGTTCTTGGCTCGTAGTGGCGTTGGTGACGGGAATTGCAATTGGCGGGAATTGTGTTTGGATTCTTGCTCTTGATTTTTTTTGTTCAAGGAGCGCTTGATTGTGCGCTGAAGTGAAGTCGATGATCAGAGGGAGTGTCGATTTGGTTGTAGGTTGCGGGGAGCGTAGTGTTTTGGAGAGGGGATATTTGGCTTAAAAGTGGAGGGTATGGAGGCTGCTAATCGCAGGACATGTGGTTCGATCGGCCTCGATGATCGATTCGATCGTGGCGTTTTCACGGGAGGCGTGGCGTAGATTACATAGTTTAGTAATTGAGGGAGTTTTGCAGTAATGCTCTTGGAATACAGGCCAAATGAATCAACGTTTCCAAAAGGTGCTTGTTTCAATAAAATCTTTCACCAAATTCGAGGGAATAAAACTCCTCCAAGTCGCACAACCGTGTAATGCTTTCCGGATGGCATGGACAGGACAGACCGTGCGGAATTATTAATGTTGCGTTTGAGTTCTTGACCTTTGCACGAGTGATAACTCACTTAATTGATGAAGGTCTAGCTCTTTATCAGGGTTAATGTTTTGGACTTACCGATCATGGAAAAGATGCCCATAGAAAATTGGATCAGCTCTAGACTGCGTGCAGCAGAGGCCATGATCAGGAGCATGGAAACGCATGTGCGCCTTCTTGAGAAACAGAGGGATTATCTGAAGGTGTGGAAAAACGATCAGCTCCAAATTTTGGAAGAGCAAGTGAAACACTTGGAACGTCAACGTTGCTTCTTGACCCTCTGGAAGCCGGATGTGCATTTTGGCCTGGACTCCAAGAGTTCACATGTTGATGTCCAGCTGGTGGCAAAGGATGAGGGGCGTGTCCATGCACACAAGGCTATCCTGGTTAGGCTTGTCTGCTCCTGTTTGTTAGGCTTCAGTTGCAGTTTGTTTTTCTCGCATTTGTCTATCGTGGTACGATCGCATTGGTGTGATTGTCGAGGCCTTTGTTTTGAATTTTACATTTTAATATGCTTGTGTTAAACTTATTATATTTGAGCTTGGTAGAGGGATTGCCAAATTCCTATGCTCTAGTGTAAGCATTAAATGGGATCTCTGCGGCGACCAATTCTTGATGTATGCTTGTAAACTCGGTTTGGTTGTCTCTGAAGATTCAGCTGCGTGTTTTGTGCAGGCGGCTAGATCTCAAGAGTTTGAAAAGCTCTTTCGTGCTGAAATCAAAGACGGCATTATTGAAATTGCTGATATGTCCTATGAGGAGCTGAGCGCATTTGTTAGGTTTTTCTACACAGCTTCAATTGATTCTAAGTTATTGGTGAAGCATTCTTCATCCCTTCTGCAAGCAGCTGATAGATATAAGGTTAATTTTCTTCGGACAGTCTGCGAGGAGGCTTTAGTGACCAATATTTGCAAGGAAAATGCTATCTCTATATTTGTAGTTGCAAAGAAACATTGCTCTGAGGCCACCTTAGAAGCCCTGCTAAACGAAGCGACAAGCATGGGGGAGTTATCAACGTTCAACGAGTATAAACAGTACTGTCAAACGGATGCCAAATTGTTGTTGGAGCTATACGAGAAGTTCTTAGAAGTGAAGAAGGCCAGTAGTTCCAAAAAACGCCGCACCGCTGTTGCCAAAGGGTGTTCAGAAGCGAATGCAGGTGTTTATTTACCTTCCCGCAAGTCTGGTGAAGTGTCACGACCTGCCGAGAACGTCGCCGGGGAGCCTTATGTTGAGATATTTGGGTCCAATATATTTGAGACAATGAATGAAAAAGTGGAGGCAGATGGACCAGTAGAAGACAACGAGAAGGGTAAGGACAAAGTAAAGGGATCTAATTCGGATGGTGGGAGGAAGAAAATGAAAGATAACAGAATCCCTGGTACGTTGAAGTACGAACACGGCATGTCTTTTACGAATGTATTATACTGAAGCAGGTTATAATCTTGTACGGAACTTGATAATATTTATGTTCGATGAATATCATGCTTAGAGGGTTACATTGCCTGACTTTGGTTATGTATTTCTTAAATTTTGAATTGATATGGCGCATTCTTGGGACAGGGAGGACACCTATGCCTTTTGATACGCCCATGGTGCAAGGCTCGCCTTATGGATCACCCCACTTCATGCCTTTCTTCATGCCTCCTTGTATGCCAGCTATGTACCCAGGCAATCCAATGCTTGCGTGAGTACATGATTTCCTCCTGGTTGTGGGCCAATTTTTTTTGAGTTTTTTTCCTGATTGATGTGAATCTATGCAGGTTACATATGTTTCTGTACATTAATGTTGTTCTTTCTACTTTGTCAAAATAGTTTGTGGTGCCTTGACACTTCGTGCAAAGTATGTACTTTCAATCGTTATTCGTATCTTCACTTTCCTCACACCAAACCTGGCGACGAATTATCATCTTGTTCCAGGTTTTTCAGTGGGCAGAGGCCTCCAATGTTAATGCCTTCAGAACCATCTAGCAATTTTCTAAAGCCATTAGCGTTGAAAAAAGGTATGCTGTATCGATGCTGTTTTTTCTGAGTTTACGATGCTTTTTTTAGTAACACGGTTGAATTGGTTTAATCTGCAATTTTACATTTGTACTGTAGAGTGTTTCATCATTTGTTGATCACTGTTTGGATGAGTTTAAAAAAACGCTATTACCGTACACATCTAGTAGATTCTTTTGTTTTCACATCGCACATTCTAACACAATTTCAACAGAGTATCAAACTAAGAAGGTGCCATCACTAAATAAGAAGTCGAAGGAAGCCAACGTCGTATCCACTCTACCACAGGGGATCGTCTGGAAGAAGAAACAATACAGAGCTTCAATAGTTGTGAATGGGAAAACTCATGTCTTAGGCAATAGCAAGAGTTTAGAAGAGGCAACACACATGTATGACCGGTAATCTTCTCTTTCATCATCATTCTTTCACCTTGTTTTAGGAAAACTGCCAAACATTAGATTCCTAGATTTTTATTATGACTTGTTCATGTTTCGGAGTATCAAGTTAATTGGTTCAATCATCTATCTGGTTTCTGGAGATGGAGATGAACTGCAATATTCTGCTCTGAGCGTATGCTGTCAAGATGGGAGTGCGGATTTCGTCATGTTCTTGGTTTCACTCAATCTCTATTCGTTCTGTTTTGTTTAGTTTTGTTTTTCTTCCTCCTGATGTCAGGGCTGCATATGTGTGCGGAAGGGGAACGAATCACGAACTTCCAGAGAAAGAAAAACAAGAGCTGGAGGGATTATTATGGGAGGAGTTTTTGGATTTTCCCAGAGAGTCACAGAGTAAGCTGGGTGTCCTAGGCTCCCTCTGAATTTCTCTTCCGAAATCTTACCATTTTAATGAACGTGGTCTGGTATCATGATATGAGGTAGGAGTACCTATTCCCTGACTTTTCCTAGTTCCGTCACATGTACTGATCGCATTCCTCCTAGGATGCAAAGCTAGGCATCCACATGTATAGGAATTGGGAGGGTAACACTTTTGCTAATGCCTACCTTGTGTGTAATTTTGAGTTCTCATTTTCAATGAAGGGAATTAGTCGAGGTTGTGCCGGAATAGCTGTCTCTATCCTTGTGAATGTCGTCAGATTCTAGTGGCTCTGTATATCCTGTGGCGAGTACAACTCATTTGTAGAACGTACATCTTGCAGATGAGCAAAAGCAGGGTAACTCTGGCGTTGGTGAACTATCGTCAATTCTACCTCAATCCTGGTTAGAGGAATACTAGCTACACTCCATTTCAAGCATGGTAATCGGCACTGTTTTTCAGGTAATTTAGTTATAAAATGCCTTTTCATTTCAGATTTTTTTGGTTTTTTCAATACTGGATCAAGGTAGTAGAATCAATGTTGATGAGATTGTATGCCTCAATATGCTCTTTGAGAGAGGAAGCTGTCTTGGTTGCATTTTGTCCATCTAGGTCAATTTCCTGATCAATTTTGGTTCACTGAACATATTTTAAGAGCATGTTCTACCTCTAGAACAATTTGCCCTTCGGAACAATCTTGTCAGCATTCATTCAATCATTTTGATAAGATTGCGTTGATTTAGCGTCCAATTCGCATTTATTGTGTAAGGTGCACCTGCTGTGATGTTTTTGTTGAGCTCTTTGCTTCAAGTATTTCTTGTACTCGCCAGCTATAATCTTGAGTCAAGTCTTTCCTTTTGTCTGTATGCACCCAATTATCCTGAACGGAAACACAAAATGTTCCCGTGGAAAAGCCAGAGAATTTGAGCTCCCAAATGGTTCTCTGAAACTTTTGCAGAATTGTTTTGGCGGAGATATTGTACTTGGACAATGGGGGACTATCATGACAAGGGGGCCTGCAAAATACGAAAGCTGTAAATGCCCTTGACAGGTGTTGTAACATCACCCACTAAGTAAGATTGCATTTCTGATGCATTATCTGCAAACAAATGTGAAATGTTGATGCGATTCTCCTCGGGGTGTTGCACTGGCATGGTTGGTGGCAGGCACTGTACCAATATTGCACTCTTTATCCGTAGAGATGAAATGAAGAGCTTTACAGGAAAAGCATGGATAGAAACAAGCGGGTAAGATGCTCCTTAAACAAATTGATCATTTCTGGTAATTTTTTTTTGCGATTTTATAGTGTTGTCGCATTTTGAGTACATGTTAATAGAGACAAAGTTCTCCGTATTCTCCACGATTAACTCCTGCAAAGGTTCTTTAGTATTTTTTCTTCATGAATTCTGTGAGATTAAATTGAAAGGTGATGCATTTAAGGACTAACATCCCCCAATGTCGTTACACTAATGTTTTGTTGGATAGACTCAAATAAAAACTGCTCTCTATTCACTATTCTTTTATCGGATGCAAACTGTGAAGAAGAATTTGAAAAGGTCCTTATTTTCCAGACTTTGGCTGTGGGTTCAAGAAGAGCGTAGCCTGAAAATTCTGTGAGGAAAATGAAAGCATTGTGTCGAATATCCAATGGTGTGAGAGTTTCAGTCTCATGAATCCAACCTCTGTAGACTTCAGCTATCTTGCGGAATGTTTAATTGTGCACAATGTTGCATTTAATTTTTCTCAATCTGTTCGGACTTGAGGATGTTGCACGTGCTATCTGATCATCTTCATTGTCAAAAATGCGCTTTTTCTTTCTTTTTTCTTTTTTTTTTTTTTTTTTTTTTCTTACGATGGATTTCCGTTCTGAATGCAGAGCTTATTTTGTCCTCTCTAGAATCAAAATGTATTGTTGGTTCTAAACGGATACGAAGAATATTTTGTTGAAGGGCAAAATTCTATCAATTCGTGGTTCTAAGGTTTTGCACCCTTTCATATTTAGATTTAACATTAAGACTCCTTTATATGTGTAGAGGTGCACAATGAGGTGTTTCAGACCTTGGGATGTCAAGTTAACCCACTAACGGCATTTAGGAGCTGGATTGGGGTAACAGATATTGACCTTGAAGCATTGTCTTAATCAATGTATTATACACAGTTTTGGATGTATAGCATTTAGATGTTTCATTTCCTTATTGTTGTAAAGTTATTAAAAGCTTTCGTTGTATCAAAAGCAGTATTATTGTTCTTCTATAAAGATTATAATTATAAACAATGACTTTTGTAAAATTCATAACATAGTTTGAATTTAAGATTGGGAGATTAGAGTCATTTGGTAGTATTTTTAATAAAAATGATTTTAGATTTTTCTTAGAATAACATCTTTAAAAATATGATTTTAAAAGTAATAATAAAAAAAAAAGTATGCTTTTATTTGTAATAAAAATTTTATGAAACAATTTCCAGGTGAAAGACATTATGCAGTTTCAAACCTATATAGTAATATACTAATTATATATCACTGCTCATAGTCAAAAATCAGTGATGTTTGTTTACACTCACATATTTATTTGAGTTTTGATAAGATGATAGAGTTTTGATATATATATATATATATATATATATATATATATGATCATGAATTTATGAGAATTTTTAATCCTAATTAAAAAAATATATTTAATAATTAATAAACCTATTTATTAGTATAATTAACATATGACTATGATCAGTGATATATAATTTTAAACATTGTTAGGATTTAAAATTATAGGATACATTTTGATATGACCGACGATTCATCTACATTTCATCCACGATTTTTGACCGACGACCTCAATTCTGTATTCATTCATTCAAAGCTACAAACGAAGTTTGTGCCTAACAGAGGGTGAAACAACATTCATTCATTCTTAAGCTTTAATTTGCGATGCTGCCATCGTGCAAGCTCTCCTCAAGTTTGGTTGCTTCAACGTCGGCTTGATTGAATGCTGGGCGACGTCGCGAGGGAGAGCGAGCGGGAAGTTGGAGATTTTCTAGAGCTCGTACATTGTGAAAGATGGGCAAATCAGAATTTTATTGGTTGTCATGTACAGATTAGGAATTGATTTGCGGCGTTAAGTTGAGGATTTGTTTTTTGTTTTTTTTTTTTTTTTTTTTGATGTTGTTGTAGTTGTTGTTGTTGTTGTTTGTTTGTTTGTTTGTTTGTTTTGTTTTTTTTTTTTTTTTTTTTTTTTCTGCTGAGGTTTCACTTTCAATTGGAGTGGATCTTGCTTTGCAGACGGTGTTTCATAAGAAATCTGCAGCAATTGGAATGACATGTATTCTTTGGCAGGGTGTATTGATATTAGCTTTAGTTTTGGCTGAAAACCTTCAAATCGTCTCTCTCAAATTATTACCAGTTTTGGACAGGTTTACAGCCGAGCGAAGTGCATGATTGATTGGATTCTTTAGAATTATATGTTGCGGGGTGTCCTAATTCTATGGAAAATGCACATCATTATGAATAAATCGACATCACGGTGACATGAAATGCTCGGAACTTGCGTGAATTGATGGTAAAGAACTCAATACAGCCAACTCATTCACTGCTGAATACATCTGAACGAATCGATTGTAAAATAATACATGGTGGTTTGTAAGAACCTATTAGTCAAGCCTAGAATCTAGTTCATATCCTCTCTTGGTGCAACGCACATATAAGCTTGGTAATCATTACAGTTTTAAGCATTTTACCTGGAAGGTGTATCTCTCCAAGCTAATTGTGTACTTGTCTCTACCGTTGGAGCAGTCTCGTAGTTGTTGCTGCATCTGTACCGTTTTGTTTTCTGTCTAATCACGGGCGATTAATCTCTTCCTCTTTGTTACCATCCTGATTCATTGTATCTCTATATTGCTCAGACAATGAATCAGGATGGTAACAAAGAGGAAGACATGATTCTTGTATTGCCCGATTTTCGCACCATGGTCAGGATGGCGCTCACCGCCTCTTTGATATCGCTGATTCTTGTCGTGGCGCTACTCTGTGTTCAGGTCAGTTCTTTCTCCACTCTCTTACTGTTCGCTAATGGTTGTTTTCGATATGATTAAATCCTGTTTTTATAATTCAGAACTTTTATATTAGTAGCTAGGGGGTGAACACATTGTTCTGAAGTATGAATTGAGGATAATTTTGCCTTAGGTAGGTGAGCTCTGGATTCTTGACTTTTAAATGTGTCTGTTTGAAGTTACTGTATTGGTTTGATTTTGCAAGTCATGGAAGATTTTACTTAATGTACCTTGATTTTGTGAGATTCGGCACATGATTTTCATTGTCATGCTTAGATTTTTGTGTTTCTATGTACCATCTAGTAAGAGTTCTGGTGATGAAATTCTTGCTGGACTTTCAAAACTTATCCAGTCTTTGAGATGCTGTGCGCTATTGCTTAAAGCTTTGAATTTAAGAGGTTTTTGATGTCATGTTGAATTGGGATTCGTTCACAGTCCCCATATTTTACAAGGACAACCTCCTAGTACGCCTAACAGACTATAGGTAGCTCATTCGGTTCAAGTAGCTGATATGAATCTGAAACGAATTATATAATTGCATGAAATGGAGAGGTGGCTCGTGATGGAAAACCATGTTTGCAGTGCGGATTGCATTTTGACATGCATTATGCGCACGCTGGCAGGCTATGTCCCCGAAGGAGTTGGACGAGGTCACACACAAGGTTTACTTTAATATCGAGGTTGATACTGTACCAGTTGGTCGAGTGGTGATTGGTCTTTATGGCAAGGCTGCTCCCAAGACAGTTGAGAACTTCCGCGCGCTTTGCACTGGGGAGAAGGGAAATGGTCAGGGCGGAAAGCCTCTAGACTTCAAGGGCAGCATCTTTCACCGCATTATCCCCGGCTTCATGATTCAAGGTGGAGATATTACTCATGGCAATGGTTATGGAGGAGAGTCAATCTATGGAGCTAAGTTTGCCGACGAAAAATTTACCTTGAAGCATTCCGGTCCAGGCATTGTGTCAATGGCAAATGCTGGACCGAACACTAACGGATCGCAGTTTTTCATCTATACTGTGAAAACCAGCCGGTTGGGCGGCAAGCATGTCGTCTTTGGGAAGGTATTAAGAGGTCTTGATGTCGTGTATAAAGTAGAGGCCGAAGGATCATCAAGCGGAACACCCGAAAGGAAAGTAGTTATTGCTGATAGTGGTGGGATTCCTGTTTGATGTGGCTTCTTTTATTTTTGATCGTGAGAGTAGGGTAGTGGTACTGTGATGCATACAAGATTTGTAAAACCAAAATGGATGCCCATCCTGGGTCACAAAGACACATGTTACAAAAACAGTGAATTGAAACTTTCATGATTCTAACTTTTTGTCTCTATGTCATTGATTTTCTCATCTGAAGGTACAAAACAAAGTGCCTGTGCAAGTTTATTCTAACTTTCTATAACCTTTTCCATGTTTGCAAAATAGGATGCTAAATGTGACTCCCGCGAAGCTACACCTGATAGGTTCTTAAAATTCTGACTTTGACATCCATTACCGCTTGGGTTTTAGTGGCTAGCTGTGTTAAGATTTTCCTTCCTTCCCATCAAATCAAGGAGCTTATAGACGATAGGTCACGATTAGAAGTTGGGCATAGGTATCCTCGGTAGGAACGTGCTCTGATGGTGGAAGTAGGACGTTCTGCGATTATTAAACTGAAGGACCTTGACCAGTGCGTGCAAAGGTGCTCTCTGTTGCCATCCGGCATCGCAGCTACTATCAAAGATTCAACAAAGACAAGAATAGTTACAGCAGCATCAGTAAACCAGGCTCGAGAGAAAATCCATTGCTGGAGACCTCTGACGTCCAAGGGGTTACCCGAGCAAATTGAGGGATGACGCGGCGAGCAGTGCTCCAAATTGAGCAGTCACTCACAGGACCCACCTTCACCTTTCGTCTCTCTTTATGGAACACAGTTAGGCAATCACAAATATGTTTTTTCTGAACATTTGACCACCCTTGATTTGATATTTTTTTTCGAGATCCTTTCTATTCACAAAAGAAATCAATGAGCAAAAACTGCTTTCTTCTCTCTGCACTATTTTTTTTGTTATTGTGCTACAAAAGTGGCGATAAAACCATGTATAATTTCCAATGCAGCTTTTTCTTCCTCAAAGTGAGACAAAATTAGAGGACAGTATATGTAAAATTTATCCGTTTGACACTTGAAACTTCCTTTGCTTATTGTTGTGGTGGTTCTCCTCTACGACTACATGAAGCAAGTAACTCTCTGCTACTATTGAACTTATTTCTCAAGTCCATACCTTCATCGTACGCTGAATAGCGATAGTTCATAGCTTCTTGGGCCGGATATGAAATACGTATTATATGCACAGAAATGCTTCATGGTCGACAAGTTACCGCAACAAAGCCCTTGATGCGGGAGCTTGAGTTTATCACATCATTCAAACCACTTAGTGGCTCGCCAGGCTGGCCATTATTGACACCATGAGGCAAAAGCATCATATCCCGCCTCGAGGAGTTGGGCGTAAATACCTTCACGACTAGGACATGGGCAGAAAATTCCCGCTAATAAGTGGTTTACAATGCGCATAGAGAAGGCGCTCGGAATGTGAAGACAAGTATCCCCCCTCAAGAAAGGCTACCGTACTCTAAAATAATATGCCAATGTCTAGAGATAGCGCGAAAAAAGAACCATATCCCGCCCCGAGAAGTTACAACCGGACAAAAATCCCCCATCGAGGAGGGGAAACTCGGCATCTGCCCAAGTTCCAGGAGTAAACCATCTTCTACAAGTAAACCATTCTCAACTACTGGAACTAACATCTACCGCTATATGCGCTCTTTGAGATACTTGTTACGCTGTGTTCTCACTCCTCCTGAATGTTACGCATTCCAGCTTCTGTCCTGGAAGAATTGGTTTCGGGTGCTACCAGCAGCTCGCACAGCCGTGCTCAGCTAAATGATCGACAGACCAGATGTGGGAAACCCAGCTGCTAATAAACGTTCATTGGGTATCCCCCAAGTGAGGGAAAGTGGACCAATGGCACAGTGGGGCTTTGTCATGGTTTCTAACAAAACGAAGCTCTAGTACATGCGCGGCAGTTAATCAATACAACTCGGGAATTCCTCTACTTTCTCATGCGCTGGGGATGTAGATTCCGAATGCTGATCAGTAACATTCTTCCATCAAGCTATTTGGCAAGACTGCCATCGAATATTCACACCCAAGTGGTCGCTGTAGCTGCATGATGAATTGCTGGAGAATGATGACTGTCGAAATTCGATCTGTGGTAGAAACGATTCTCACAACTCTGTTACTGCGGAGCTTCGCATGGTGAACTGGAAAATGCTCTGTTTGGGCCTCCACAATATATAATGGGCTGCTACTGGGTCTTCATCTTCAGTTTTCTACGTTCTTCTTCGTCTTAGTGGTCTGGGCTTCTCCAGTTCTTTTCTTTATTTCCTTTATCGAGGCTCTTCTTCAGCACGCCGGGTTCTTTCCCAGAGGTGAGTGGCGAATCACGTTTCCGAGGCTTTCATCTCGCGGAGAAACTTTCGGTCACGGTAGGATGCTTGCTAGAATTCTCATCCTTTGTTGCACCAACAGCCGCCGGTGACGGTGGCGGTGACGTTGAAGACATGTACCGAGCAAAATGCATGGTTTGTTTGTTCTGAAACCATATCGTTGTGGACACTTTTGATGTGGAGATTTTGTGGTGCAGGACTATCACGATGGGTTACCCATCTGCAGGTACGAACGCTACGCCGAAGGAGCTGGGCTACACCATGCCAGGTGAACTCGGTCACCTTCACATATGGCTTTCTGGTACCGACGGTGGACGCAAAGATCACTGAAGATGGTTTAAGCTGTGTAGAAGGAGAATCTGGCGCTAATTTGGGTTGAAATTGTGGGAGGTGCAGGCGAGTTTGAAAAGCATGCAGGATGCTGGATGGGATGGCCTTACGACGGCAACCTGTGGCGGGAGAATGCCAAGCCCGCCCAGGCACAGTACGCCGCCATCGCAAAGGCCATCTCGGAATTCGAACCGCTGACAATGTTCGCACACCCTGGCGAGGTGAGGAGCTCGTTGCCACCTTAACCATCTCTCAAATCTCTTTCAATCTGCCATGCGCCTGATATAATTCTCTTATCGGGAATTTCACCGACTAGTTCTGCATTGGTACCCTTGTTGTGCGATCGTGCAGCCTGCAGAAGTAGCGCGCGAGTATTTCGAGGACGCACCTAACGTGACGGTTGTGGAGCTGGAAATCGAGGACGGCTGGACTCGCGACTGGGGACCATCGGTGAGAAAACCAAATTATCGTGACCATAGCTTTAGTTTTGAAAACTCCTACTTAGTTGCAATGATTAATTGCAATGATTCGTTTCCGGTGCAGTGTGTCGCTAAGGACGATCCCGTAACTGGCAAGCGGATTGTGGCCGGAGTACACTGGGACTACGATTGTTATGGCGGCCTTCTCAAGCGCAAGCTGGGATTACCCACCATGATGCCCAGCTGGGACAAAGATTACGCTGCGGGGCGAGCGTTACTAGAGATGAACGGGCTGGAGGTTTTCGAGGCTCCGATCCATCTGGAGGGTGGGTCTATCCACTCTGACGGCGAAGGAACACTCATGTGTACCGAAGAGTGCCTCCTCCATCCTTCCCGTAACCCTCACCTGGGCAAAGAGGGCATTGAGAAGGTGCTCAAGGACTACCTTGGCTTGGAGAAGATTATTTGGTTCTGGCGAGGGATCATGGGCGACGACGGTGTCGTGAACGGGCATGTGGATAATTTCTGCTGCTTCGTACGCCCTGGTGTAGTCCTCTTGGCCTGGACCGACGACAAGGACGATCCTCAGTATGAAGTTTCCATGAATGCTTACGAGCGGTTGTCGAACACCACAGATGCGAAGGGGCGCAAGCTGGAAATCATCAAGCTTCCCCGCCCTCCTCCCCTCTTCAGGACCTTCAATGAAGCCAACGGCCTGGCTGTTAGCCCCTTGAACCGACCTTAAATCTGCATCTTTTTCCGTGTACTAGACATTGCGTCGGCAATGTAGTGAGCAGAAAGATTTCGAGTTTGTGAGTTCATTCGCAAGTATCTGTTTGGTGTTCATTTTCTTCTTCGTGGAACTTACACAACGGAGCTGGCTTGTGATGATGATGCGTGCAGGAGGGTTATGTTGAGAAGGGCTACGTGCCGCGTATTGCAGGAGAGAGGTTACCCTCGACTTACATCAACCACTACTGCGCCAACGGTGGCGTGGTGGTACCCCAGTTCGGAGGTGTTGCGGCGGAAGCTGATAAGAAAGCGTTGGAAATAATTCAGGAAGCATATGGTCCCGACTACAAAGTGGTGGGCGTGAGCTCGCGGGAGGTGGTATTAAATGCGGGGAACATCCACTGCATCACTCAGCAACATCCGGCAGCGTGGTGATTGTTGACAGGGACTCTACCTACAATGGTCGTTAACACGAAACTATCAAGCTTTGCGCATCACCTAATATATCGCACAAATCAGGGCCTCGGAGATGTAGATGTCTGTTGTAATTCGATTTGGATGAATCGTACCATGTTTATGATTAATAATATATTTAGCTCATAATGACCTGTTTTTGGGCACTTCGTGATCCACTTCCCAAGTCTGGTTGCGATAAATATTCTGGGTGTTCTGCAAAAAGCTCGAAAGCAAGGTCCCCGTTTTAATAACTCCTTTGTAACAGGTTAGACCGGTTAATTTCCACGCAGCAGAGTGCTTCCCTTGCAATACAAAGCCATTCATGTCAAACTGGTACCTCAACATCACAAAACCTTTGTTGCCTCCCAGACAGCCTGCTGACGGGGAAGGAAAATGATCCACTGAAAGGTATTGGAGAGGAGCATCGCCTAATCAAAGAAACTTGGCAGGTTCACATTTATTTCATTGGGCTGAGAAGAATAATTGGCTGCATCGGACTTTAAGACCAGCAAGGTTATATCCAACGTTGATATGGTCACCCTTTCCTACTGCAAGGACAAGATACAGCACGTGTTTCCTCTTCACTCGCACAGCAATTCTACATCACCACTGCAGGTGCACCTCGGCAAGTCACCACAGGGATCCACTCACTTAGGCTGATAAAACTAAAAATCTATCAATTTAGCTCGTACGTTCATCCAACCGCTGCAGCCATCCCTCTCAGCAATGTCCTCATCCTCGTCGACGATCTCATGCAAATTCGTGTGCCCTCGGAAATAGACCAAATAAACTCCAGGACCCTTCATTCTACAGGGATACTTCTGTTCCTCAATCCTATGTTGAATATATGTAATACAATTCTTTACATGTCACCACTTTTTTTTAGTAGTCTTGGCAGTCTATCATCGATTGTGAATAAGATGCACATGGATTGATAGTAACCCTTCAAATCATGGGTCGCATAGGATTCAGCTTCAAACAGGCGTAATCCAATCGCTGAGATCGATTTACAGGAGCGCATAAAACGGGAAAGGTGGCCACATGAATCCTTGGGAAACAGTAAGGAATGCACTGCTGGGATCACCTTGACTGGCGCTCTCGATCAATCGCAAGCTCGGTGCAGTGGAGGCACACTAAGGGGCTGTGCAATCACCAAGTAAAAATAATATAAGAGAGAAACTATGATTCAAGAGAGAAGTCTGGCTCAGCTGGTTTAGGAATGTTGGAGATTCTCGCAAGCTCGGCTGCTTGCATGCTGCGCAGCCGCTGCACTCCCCGCATTGCATTCTTAGCAAACTTTCCGGCCAAAATGGTTGCGCCCAAGCTGTGCCCGTCTTGATTCCGTCCAGGTTCGTCTCGCAATGCTTCGTCTAAGAACTGCTCCCCAGGACTATGACGAAGCTCCGCCAATTTTCGTCGCTGGTACCTTCGCCAAGCCGCTTGAATGTAAGACGACGCCCAGGTTCGCCAGTGATGGGAATAGTATCGAAACGTGTGTTGTAGCTCCTTGCTGTGAAGACGTCGGAACTGACTGGCAACGAACTTGAGGTCTTCTGAGGAGAGAGAAAAGGCTTCAACTTCCGTTATGGCCTTCACGGTATGGGTGGAGATGGGCAGATGGTTCTGTGGCTTAGGATCTAACGCCCATGTGAGAAGCTCCTCGCCGCAGAAGGCACCAGCTTTTAGGACGCCGTAGTTGATGAAGCCGGAGCGCCCTCCATTCGTAGTCATGCTCTCGAGGGTGCCGCGGATGATGAAGAGCATTTCATTGACGGGATCGCCCTCGCGGAGGATGATGGTGCTCTCGGTGCAGAGGGCAGTCTTGAGCCGCTCACACATGGCGTCCAGCAAGCTCTCGTCCATTTGGTCGAAAAATGGCACCTAACGAGGAAATATAAACAAACAAATAAATAACCACTTGGTTTCAGCCATTGCAGTGGGTGTGGCAAACTTGTAGTCCTAAACGCACCATTGGCGTGAAGAGTTTGATGATAAAGCTTACATTGCGGACAAGGTTCAGACAGAGATGGCGTTTGATGTCCCTGCGAAGATCTGATGGCAAGCTTTGAACGAGCACCTCCTCATTAACGCCTCGCGTTGCCACCCACTTGTATTGGTCATAACGTCGGACTCGCTGCACAATATCCTGGGGCAAGTTGCGGTGGCGCATCCACTGCTCTGAATCACGACGCTTCACTCTCATCTCCTCTAACCTCAACGTGAGAGATTGAAGGTACGTCTGATAAACCCACCCAAGAAGGCCATCGATGGTGAGTGAGCTCTTGAAAACCCTGAACTTTTCATAAGAGTAATTCTAAAGATGGGAAGAATATTAGAAATGGAACCTTACTTGCATGTTACCGATCAGGATGGCGAAGAGTAGCAAGCCTGCAATGATGATGAGGATGTCGAAAATGATTTCCCACACGTACGTGCTCACTTGCAGGGTTTGCGTCAACGAACTGAAACACAATAGACGCGAATCAGACTGTGATAATCACCTCAAAAGAATACATAATGTCCTCATACATCCTAAACCTAAACTCAACACTAAACGTAGAGCTTGGTACAAAACCTACCATGTGCTGTGCAAAGCAATCGTTATAAAAAAACCTGGCTACATAGACGACCATACATCTAGTTTTAGAAGCCAACCATAGGGTTTGGGGTTTGAAGGGCAAACCACTTACCTCAAAGCTAGCAAGCCAAGCCACAAACTGTAAAAGTATCTCGTAATGAATTTTGTGGAAGTGATATCGTTATCAATCGCATTAGAGTAAATTCCATAATTAAACTGAGCACTGGTACAGTTTGAAGCTAGAGTAGTGCTTTGAGACCATGTGTTACGGTCAGGGTTTGTGAGAGAGAAGCAGTCCAGAAAAACTCTTTGACAAGAAGGTTCGCTGTTACACACTCCTGCCCAACACTTTTGCTGCTGCTCAACCGCCAGCATGTACCAGCAAGCGCCCACAACCTGCAAGCGAGTGATCACAATTTCCAAAAAATAACTGAGCGATTCTCCCACGATCATCTCTGGATAACAATCAATCAAGATTTTTAACATGGTGGACTTGAGGGTAGAGAGGAACTTACATGGCTCGCAAGCATGTAGAGGAGGAGGTTGAAAGCGGCTCCAGCCCAAGCCGTTTCCATGAACACCCCAGTTGTGTTGATGATCTTGGACGTCAATGGAAAGAGACGAAATAGGCGAGGAAGGTACTGGAGGAATACAATAAATCGAAGAGCTTTCTTCGTGGCGAGTGACGGCGTTGAGCTGTTCATGCTTGGAATTACAACCCATATCACAAACTGCCATGGCCAAATGAAGGAAATGCTCAGAAGGGTGAGCAATGGACAAACCCCTAAAGCCTCAAAGCCACAAGTATAGATGACCATGGTGAGAGACTAACCTGCGGGATTGGCAACACGGCCAAAAGATCGAGCCAGAAATCTTTTCTTAAGTAACGGATGGCGATCTTCTTAGGATCCGTGACAAGGTCACCACGTCCAAAAACACGAGAAGAAGGGGCAATGTAGGCTGTTTTGAACTGAAGAAACATATGGATCATGTACAAGAAATCAGTAATCGTCCGGAATACGGTGACAGATTTTTTGAGGCCAACTGATATTCCAATGCAGTTCTGCTCGTTGTTGACGTAAGGGAGGTAATAAAAGAGCGGATCCACGAAGATGGCCACCAAGCAGGAGAACACGAAGAAGGTGTTCCATCGGTGGAGGGACTGGCTCGCGGGGTCCAAGTATGTCTTTTTTCCAGGCTTGGGATCGCTTTCGTCGTAAGCTTGAAAGTAGCTTTTGAACTTCAAGCTGTTGCCTAGACGGAAAATGCCCAGGGAACCCTTCTCCCACCCCCGCCCACCCGAGGAACCGCGTGCATTCACTGTAAATTTTTGGTTGCTCTGGTTGAGTGGTACATTGCTGTCGGAATTGTATCCATCGTTTGAGTCAAGGTCAGCCCGAAACCTGGCAAAGACGATCCACAGTTTTGTAAATCCTTCACAGACAAGACCAGGTCCAAGAGTACCCTAGATTCAAAACTGTGCTTACCTCACGAATCTCTTTGTCTGGCCATCCATTTTCAGCACCTTTGTCGTCAAACTACGCATTTTCAAACGCACTGAGACCTAAAGTAATGCTCGCCACGCATCGATTGGCTGCTCTTCAAAGGTTCATACGCAATCTCCATCAAAACGCTGAAGGATAAACGCCACTCTAGCTCTGCACACGTACAGCACACCTGAGACTAAGAATTGCGTGCTTGTGCCGACCAAACATTCAACAACACAGTCGGAAGCCCAGTATCACACACTGCAATTCTCCCAACTTGATCGAAAGCGCTAAAGAATATGTGAAGAACTGAAAGACAAGAACAGCAATAGCCTGAAGCTGTCCTGTGTTGCGCCAGTCAGTGACGAAGGACCTTTTCATAGCTGTCATTTGCGCAATCAAAAACATAACTGCTACCGATTTTCTGAAACTCATCCAACTCCGTCAGCACTTGTCTTCTGCACTTCAACCAAGAGAATACACCTCGCTAGTACAACACAATTACTGAAATACACGACTGATTCGTCTCTCAGCCACGTGTTGCCATGCTCAACCTTTCTAAGAATTTGGAACTAGAAATCCCTGCACGCATTGTGAGGTCACCAATTTCAAGCTCACCACACGACCTTAAAGATCGACAGTAGTCTTTTTCTCAACCTGTTTTTGAATTTGAAATCGGTCATCCTTAGGTCGATACTCCCAAAACCTAGCATGTTCAATCCCAACCTTCACCACCTCAACAAAACAACCGAAAGGGCTTGTTCACAAATAATCCCAAACTACAACGTAATTCCAACCGAGCGAACTTGTTCAAAGCCTAAAAAAAACCCCCTCCTCTGCCATCCTCTAACTAATAACTCCCCTCACCCGAATCTGTCCACACAAATACACATTTTGTTCATGAAATAGGGTACAGCTTACTGCAAATGGGAGGCGCGGTTGGATTCCACGCCTGTGGGGATGGCAAGACGAAAGCAGCAAAACCCCGGCAACCACAGAAATCAGCGACAACCGAGCATGTGGGGAATCGACTCACTCACTCACTCACTCACTGGATCCGCCCTCTCCGGCGAGAACCCACAAAGCCGACCTCCTTCCTTCCTTCCGCATTCACAATGCAACCACAGATCGCGCACCCGTCGTGGGTTCACAACGCAATGCAATGCAGGAGGATGATTTCTACACAATACATACACCCATAAATAAAAATAGATCTGAGCATGGGTCGCCACCAGCGAGTTAGCTAGCTACGTTAGTGGAGGTGGGATCGGGATCAGCAGCTCCGACAATGACTCGCTCATTCACACACTCACACATTCACTCCAAGGATCTGGGTTGCAGTGAGTGCGAGCGGCGTCGACACTGCCATCGTCGCATCACAAAAAACACTGCATTCCGGAGTCAACGATAGAAAACTATGCGAGACGTGAAGCTCGTCCGTTCGTCCGTTCGTCCGCCAGTTTCTGCGCGACTGACGGAGCTGAACGAGGGAGAGCCATCGAACAGAATCGTCGACGAACGAAAATTTCCCGAGGCGCGGAAAGGCTCGTTCGTTAGTTAGTGGTGGAAGTTTCGGCTATAGGTTCACCTTTTGAGCGCTTTGTATTGTAGCCACAAAGACAGCATCCGGTCACCGTCACGCAAACCGCGTCCACGGTGCGTGGGCCAGCCCTATCACCGGCGAAATAAGTTGGAACTGCCATGGATTGCTCAATTGTGATTCAACTTTCGGTATCTATTTAATGGAAAGAAAAAAATAATTTTTAAATCCATAGAAAAAATATATAAAAAATACATACATACATACATACATACATACATACATACATATGTTTCCTATAATTCAATGTTTTTGTATTTACAATGATTATAATTTTTTTATTTTTTTATAAATGTAACATTAATTGTCTTTATTCTTAATTACTTTAGCTAGTGATGTCTTGTCATTGTAAAAGTGTTGCACTTACTCCAAAATTAAATATATTTTTCAGAATTATTTATTTTTTATAAATAATATACTTATGATTATATTTTAAATGATCAACTAAATATCTATATTTGTAAAAAAATGATTAGATATTACTAAATAATTTATGAAAAGATATTACTAAAGAAGAAGGAAAACAAAAAGTAATTAAAAATAAAAAATAAAAAATCATAGATATTAAACCAAGATTAGAAAAAAAAATTGATAAGATTAAACATGGTTTTATTCTTGCTTCTACACACACTAGTTAATGAAAAAGCTTTCCAAAAACTTCTTTAAAATTATGAAATTTGCAGTACAAGTACCTAAATTATGAGGCTCTACTATAATGGCTTTTTGCATTTATATGTCTTTATAGAAAGAAAGTTTTTATAACCCTATTACACATCTACAACTAATTATAAATCCAATCTATATCTAAGAAGCTTATTTAATCTTTTGTGACAGATATAATATCCATCCAATTTATTTCTATTAATTATTTTTTCTATCTAATTTTGATAGTTTAAATAATATAAATACATATACATATATCATAAAAGATGTTATTTGTTTTGAAGAATATTTATTTTCTATATAATATTTATAAAAAATTTAGAAATATTTTATAATCATTTTTTTAATTATATACATAATTAACTATATATATGTTATTATTATCATTGTTCTTATGTAAAAATATAATATATATTTTATTTCAAGTTTATAAATATATATATATATATATATATATATATATTTTATCAGATCTAAAAAAATTAAATTTATAAGATATTTTAAATTCAATAAAAAATTATATACAATAATAATGACAATAATATATCACAAACATACATATTTATTCCAATAATTACTTTGATAATATGAATAGGTAGAAGTAGATTAAAGTAGATAAATTTGATAATATTTTGTAGAAAAGCTTTTGTCAAGGACATGAACCTCAAAGTAAGAAATCTTCAATACACTCTTATGCCACTGTCGTGTTGTAACACGAGTATACTGTGAAAATATAAAAAAAGAGGACTTTTATTAATGTTCAGTTACCTCGAATATTGGGAGCAACGACCGATTCTAGTACCAATATTCAGGGGCCAATTTCAGACACCCCATCACAGTCGGTCAGGGCATACTTACCAATAACGAAATGCTCCATTCGAGTCCAATAGTGGGAGTCAACAGAATCGAAAGGATTAAATCGATGACTGAGCGAGCCTGATGCAAAGGACTAATTTGACCCAATTACGGGAACATCCAAGTCTTACTATGGGCCTCTTAGCCAATATGAGACCTGATTTGGTCGGGCGACTCAATGTGGTCCCGATTACGGGGGTTTCGATTCCGTTTCAGGCTGTCCTATTCTCTATGCCATTTCAGGGAACGTTGTTTCCGAAAAAAGAACCTTTTAAAAGGCAAAAAATGGAGGAGAAAGCTCTGACGGTGGAGCCAATTTCAGATCCAAGATGGAAGATTGAAGAAATTCGGGGAATCTAAGGTGGGAGAATAGGATCTTCTCAGGGTTAAAGGGGAGGATAGGTTAAGAAATGAAGGGAGGAGAATTAGGGTTTTAAGGGTCAGAGAACTAGCTTCATGCTTCGAGGGGAGGAGGAAAAAGAAAGTGAATTAGAGTTTTTTTTTTTCTCATAGGGTTTTGAAGAAGACGGAGGCAATCGTTGCTAAAAGTCAGTGTTGTACTGGTGAATCGGGGTTTTAATGAAGTGGGTGTGATTATTCTTGACTGTTTTATGAAATCGAAGTTACGTCTGTGATTGAAGAATTAAAAGGATGTCTATAGGATTGTGTATGCAGAGTGAATGAAAATTTTTGGATTAATCTAACAAGACAATCAATGGATATAAGGTCGTGAGTATAAAGCGGTATCGGAGATTAGCAGATTGGGTTGTTCGGGGTTCTCTGTAACATCTATAGACCTACCGGCTGGGGCAAAAAGGATTTTGGCGAGCAGTTGAAGGACATCCGTATAGATTTACGATATATTCTTATAATTTTTTATATTCCAACACCCAAAAACCGATAGACTGCTTGAATATTAGCGAATCTCCATACTACCTTCTACAGCCAGACGTCCAGTACGTTCTCGAGTAGGAAAGCACGTAATACGACATAAGTGGTGAACCCGACGTGAAAGCTTGAGGTGGAAGGTATTGGATTTCATTTGATTTTATTTTTATTTTTATGGAGAATGAAAATAAAAATTTTGAGGGATTTTTGGGAGGAGTTTCTAGTACGGGTTCTTCTAAAGGACAAGGTATGCATATGGATCCATCTATTGCTAGTATGTTTCAAGCCTTCTCATTATCAATGCAGCAATAGCAAAGCAATGATCGAAAGGAAGCTTTGGCAACTAAAGCATTGTAAGCAGTGGTCAATAAAATTGATCAATTTGATGGAAAAAATATTTCAAGGTATTTAAGATGTTATGTTTGTGAAATAGAATTAAATCGGATTTCTAAGAAGAAAATGGTTGAATTATTTGGACTTGCCATGATATCGGAGATAAGAGACCATATTACATCGATTACGGATTGTTATGGGAATTCATGGGAGGTTTTTTCACATGCATTGAAAGACGAATATTTCTTGGAAGATGTTGATCGCGTTACTTAGAAGCTGTTTCTAGAATGGATTGAACGACCTAATAAGAATTTGCAAGCAACAGAGCTACTAAGGGAATTTGAGAGGCAGTACTCTCAATTATCGAAGGTAGGAAAATTGACATTGGAGCCAAACAAAGTTGATCTATTTCTTCAAGCTGCTGATAGAGATTTACAAGGGAAATTAGAACTCCTTCTTGAAGACAAAGAAGAAGATGAATGATTGACAACAAAGTGGAAGAACGTTGGAGATGCGGGGGGGTTGCTTACAAAAAGAAAAAAGAGGAAGGATAGGAGCAATATTCTGAAAACAATAAGAGCATCCAAAGCTCCAGTATGTACAACACCACCAACAATGCCTACAGTTCAACCTTCGACATCCTTATCAAAGAAAGCAAATATGGGGATGGAAGAAATTATACGAGGAATGTGAGATCTTCAAATCAAATTGGCAAGACTTGAAGAGAATACTTCTACAAATAATTTGAAGAATGTTTCAAAACAAGGATATATACAAAGATGCATTTAGTGTGATGACGCTTCACACACTAGGAAAGATTGTAATGAATTTAATAATATGATATGGCAATGAATTATTTGCTTGAAAGATGGAAAGATAGCATTAAAAGATAGAGAGGATCTTCTTCAAACCAATTTTGGCAAGGGAGGAATGAGAGCATTGATTCAAGATTACTTAAAAGAGCATAAAACAGCAGTACGAGAAAGTACAAGTTATGGTACTAGAGTAGATGATGACCTTGGTGGAAGTAAGGAAACTAGTGAGTTTTGGGCTTCTGCCATTTCTACAATGCAAGAAGGATAATTACCTCGAGAAGCATTTTTGAGGACTGCAACTACAATACGAGGTACAACAGGTTGGGAGGATCCTATTGAGTCTCTTTCAGTTCATGCATATATTGCTAAGAATCAAAATGAAGCTTTGATGGAAGAAAAGAGACGAGGAAATTTTGATGATACGAGAGAAGAAAATTCTTCTAAAAGGCAAACTCGAGGAGACAAGGCTCGGGAGGCAGCTTCATAGGAATTGCCTGTAAAGAATACCTCAGCATGATTAAAAGAAAAAATAAGGGAGACAAAAGATGAGGGCAAATCAATTGCTTATAAGCTACTTTTTGACATTGAAGTGGCAACAAATTTGAAAGGAGTGTTGGAAGAATGTATATTAAACGCTAAGATGGAATTCACATTGAAAGAAGTTTTGAGAATTGCAAAGAAGGAGTTTCATGGTGTTATCATTGATAGCATTAAGCGAAAGAGGTAATTAATGGGCGAAACTGGAATAAGTCAGGCTATTGATGTAATAATATATAAAAATGAAGAAAAGGTTGATATTGGTTACAAGCAACCAAAAAATGAAAAGAATGGGTATAATCAACGAGTACGTTTTGAAGATTATAGTGATAAGGAAATGAAAACTTTGAATCATTATACTCGAAAGCATTGGACAAGGGCAACTACTGAGGTATTGATGAAAGTAGGAGATATAAAAGAACCAATTTTTGCTTTAGTCGACGATGGTTTTGAAATAAATCTCATGTCTAAAGATCTTTATAAGAAGTAAAAATGGCCAATTGATATGGAATATGGATGGGCAATTCGAGCAGCTAATAATATACAGGGCGAATTATATGAAACTTGTCCAGATGTCAAAATTTGGATTGAGGATGTTGCGACGGAGCAACATTTCTTTGTTCAAGATACAACGACTTATCCATTGATTTTAGGACAACCTTATATTACTGCAACTCGGATGGAAACAAAAGTACTTGACGATGGTTTTGCTTATGCAAGGATACGTAGCAAAGATGGGAGGAAAGTTGTATAATTTCTAACAATACCTCTTAACCATGAACGGAATCGAGATAGGTTGAGGGAGAAACCATTGCCAAAGATTGTTGAAGGATTTAAGGATTTTGGGGAGGTACCAGTATAAAGTAAGATTATAGAGGTACAGAAGAGGAGGTACTCTCCCAAGATGAAGGTACCTTTCATGCAAGTTTTATTGGTATTTTGGAGAATGGAAATATTATGTATAAGAAAGTTGATGATTTTAAAAGAAAAGAAAGAAAAAGATTATATAATATTGAAGGAGAATTACACAAGTTAGGTACATTATAAGATGATGAGAGGATTTTAGATGTTTATGAAGAAAATGGACTGGAAGATTCATTGAAATTGATTACATCTATTGGGTTAGGAGATAATGATAAGATTGTTGAGATTCATTCAAGAGAGGTTTATACCATACTTAAATCTTTTCAAGCACCAAAAGTCATTGTAGAGACGAGATATAAAACGGTAGATAACAAGGTAAAGCCTATTGCTGGACCATTACCAGAAGATTTTAAGGAACAAATAGGAGAAGCATCAAAAGAAGCAAGTTTAAGAGATCCAATAAGTATTGGACATCAGTTTACTAAAGAGACTTTTGAAGAATTGAAGATTGGTTCTAATGGTTCTTTATTGTCGGAGGAAATTACTTTCTTCAAAAAGATGTTGGCTAAACAAGGTAGATCATTTGCCTTCAAATCTTATGAAATTGGGTGTGTAGATCCGAATATTATTACACCTATGGTTATCTTCACTATACCGCATGTACCTTGGAATCTAAGACCAATTCCGGTACCAAGGGCACATTTACCAAAATTGGTGGAACTATTAAAAGAAAAGATGAAGATGAAAATATTGAAACCCTCATTTGTGCCATATTCTAGTCGATGGTTTATGGTACTTAAGAAGAATGGGTCACTACGGTTTATTCAAGATATGCAACCGGTGAATGTAGTAACTGTCAGGAATGCAGGAATTGGACCTATTGTGGATGAATTTAGAGGCATTTGCAGGAAGGGTGATCTATTCAATGGGTGACTTGTATTCAAGTTTTGATCAATTTCAACTTGCCAAAGGAAGTAGAGATATGACGATGATGAGGACACCACTTGGATTGGTTAGAATGTGCACTTTTTTTCAAGGCACGACCAATTCAGTTGCACATATGATAAATGGGATGAATAAGATATTGAGAGATTTTATTCCAGAGAAGACTATGCCTTTTTTGGATGATGTTCCTATAAAAGGGTGTAGAGAAGGAGACAAGGATGAAACTTTAGATAAGAGGGGGTGTCGCAAATATGTTGTTGATCATATACAAGATTGTGAAAAGATTTTAACTTGGCTTAGAGAAGTTCATCTTATATTATCGGGTATGAAGTCCGTATTTGGAGTACGAGAGGTTGTGATTGTTGGACATTAATGTGGATCTTACGAAAGAAAACTAGATCCGACTAAAGTTGATGCAATTGAAAGGATGAAAGAGGATTGTGATTCTTTAACAGAGGTTCACAAGTTTTTAGGTGCATGTATATTTTATCGAATCTGGATCCCTCATTATGCTCACATAGCAGATCCATTATATGAACTGTTATGCAAGGGCTACCGATTTAAATGGGAAGAAAGACATATTCAGGCAATGCAAAGATTGAAGAAATTATTAATGTCACCTCCAATATTGAGGAAGGTTGATTATAAGTGCAATAGATCAACGATTCTTACAATGGACGCTAGTCCAATTGCCATTGGATGGACTGTGGGTCAAGATGATTCCAGTGGAAATAGATTTGCAGTTCGATTTGGAGCTAAAGTTTTAAGTATTTGTCAGCGGGCATATTTGCAAGTCAAAAGAGAACTTTGGGGAGTTGTTTCAGCTATGAAAGCTGAAAAGGACTATTTGATTGGGGCTGTAGTAGTAATTGAAACAGATTGCTTGCCATTGCTTGGAATGATTACTAACTGTTCAACGCCAAATATTGCAATGTTGAGATAGATTGCTTATATTAAGTCACTAAATCTAGAATTTAAGCATGTTACTAGATAGGACAATTTAGTAGCAGACATGCTATCTTGAGCAAGATACGAGAGAGAGAAAAAAATGGTCGAAGACATTAATGACGTCGGATTGAAATTCTATTCAATATCAAATCTCAACAGAAAAGACAAGTTATTTCTTGAAGAATCTTATGAAGGAGAATTATTGGATATTGGTCATTATTTAAATACCTTGACTAAGTAAGAAAATTGGTCTATAGAAAAATTCAAACAAATAAGAAAAAAAGCATATGGATTTTTGCTTCGAGATGGATTCTTATGGAAGAGACCGAAGAAAAGAATTGGGATGCCACAACGAGTGATAGGCAAAAAAGAAGAAAAACTAATATTATTAAAGGAGTTTCATGATAGTTTATGGGTAGGGCATAGAGAAATCTGGGCTACTTTTGCTAAACTCAAGGAACAATATTGGTCGAAAAATATGTATCGAGATGTGCTCTCATTTGTAGAGTCATGTGAAATCTGTCAATCGTATTCTAATATCCGACATCGAGATGGTCTTCATCCTACGTATCCTCTAACTATTCATTTTAAATGGATTGTTGATTTGGTTATTATGGCGGTTGGGTTATGGCAGATGAGATATTTGGTCTTAGCTCATGAAGATTTATCAAATCAAGTAGAAGGAAGAGCATTGAGGACAAAATCTACAGAGGGGATTTGTAGGTTTTTGCTTAAAGATGTCATTTGCCGCTACGGATGCGTAGAAAAAATCACTGCAGATCGTGGAGAATTAAATGCACAAGAAGCTCGAAAGTTCTTTGAAAGATGTGGAGTTAAACTATCATTGACTACTGCTTATAATTCGGAAGGAAATGCAAAAAGCGAACGTGGTCACCCACCGATTGTGAAAGCATTAGTTAAAGCTTGTAATAGGAAAGTTAAAAAGTGGCCATGGCTTTTGTCATTTGCATTATGGACTGATCGAACAACACATAGTTCGGTGACAGGATATATGCCAGTAGAACTTATGACAGGTTGAAAACCAATTATGCCGATTGAAGAAAGGGTACTTACTTGGAGTATGCTACCATGGGAAGATGGATTGACAAGAGAAGAACTTCTGGCTATTAGGATTCGACAATTGGAGCAAAGATCGGAAGATGTACAAATAGCATTGGAAAGGTTAAAAAGAGCAAGGTTATAAAATAAGGCACGATTCAATAAGTAACATCGATTGAGACCTAAAGCAATTGAAGAAGGTGATTGGTTATTTGTTTATGATAGTAGTCTGGACAACCAATATAGCACTTTACGAAAGTTTTTAAAATGTTGGTTTGGACCGTATATGGTAACAACTATTCATGATAATGCGACTTACTCATTGCGGGAGTTAGATGGCACAAGGTTAAAAATACCAATTGCAGGAAAGAGAGTGAAATTGTTTAAATAAAGAAATGCAAAAATGAATATAGAAGACCTTAATAAAGGTATAGAGATTCCTCAACAAGAAGATGAAAGTGATTTGGATAATGAAGGTGACAAAGACGAACTGGAAAAAGACGTAAAGAATATATTATAAATCAAACAGTAATTGGGTAAATTGGTGCATACCGGAGGATGCACAAGTTCAGAAGGGGTGGATGTCGTATTGTAACTCGAGTATATCGTGAAAATATAAAGAAAGGGGATTTTTATTAATATTGAGTTACCTCAAATATTAGGAGCAACGACCGATTCCAGTACCAATATTCAGGGGCCAATTTCAGACACCCCATCACAGTCGGTCAGGGCATACTTACCAATAATGAAATGCTCCATTCGAGTCCAATAGTGGGAGTCAACAGAATCGAAAGGATTAAATCGATGACTGAGCGAGCCTGATGCGAAGGACTAATTTGACCCAATTACGGGAACATCCAAGTCTTACTATGGGCCTCTTAGCCAATATGAGACCTGATTTGGTCGGGCGACTCAATGTGGTCCCGATTACGGGGGTTTCGATTCCGTTTCAGGCTGTCCTATTCTCTATGCCATTTCAGGGAACGTTGTTTCCGAAAAAAGAACCTTTTAAAAGGCAAAAAATGGAGGAGAAAGCTCTGACGATGGAGCCAATTCCAGATCCAAGATGGAAGATTGAAGAAATTTGGGGAGTCTAAGGCGGGAGAATAGGATCTTCTCAGGATTAAAGGAGAGGATAGGTTAAGAAATGAAGGGGGGAGAATTAGGGTTTTAAGGATCAGAGAGCTAGCTTCATGCTTCGAGGGGGGGGGGGGGGGGAGAGGGGGGGGAGAGAAAGAAAGAGAATTGAGATTTTTTTTCATAGGGTTTTGGAGAAGACGGAGGCAATCGTTGCTGAAAGTCAATGTTGTATTAATGAATCAGGGTTTTAATGAAGTGGGTGTGATTACTCTTGACTGTTTTGTGAAATCAAAGTTACGTCTATGATTGAAGAATTAAAAAGATGTCTATAGGATTGTATATGCGGAGTGAATGAAATTTTTTGGATTAATCTAACAAGACAATTAGTGGATATAAGGTCGTGAGTATAAAGCAGTATCGAAGATTAGCAGATTGGGTTGTTCGGGGTTCTCTGTAACGTCTAGAGACCTATCGGCTGGGGCAAAAAGGATTTTGGTGAGCAGTCAAAGGACATCCATATAGATTTATAGTATGTTCTTATAATTATTTATATTCCAACAGTCAAAAACTGATAGACTGCTTGAATATTAGCGAATCTCCATACTACCTTCTACAACTAGACGTCTAGTGCGTTCTCGAGCAGGAAAGGACATAATATGATACTGCTCAAAAAGACTACAAGATCACTCAAAGATAGTAATATATTGAACTAGAATAGCTACTGCCAATGAGAAGAAGACTAAAAAGTCTTGAAAGAAGATTAAAGAGTAGAAAGGTATTGACAAGAGTAAAGAAGGCTTTATTCTTGCTTCTATGTATATTCTTAACTAGGAGCTACATGGCAATGTCCTATTGGACCTCCAAAACATATTGACTTTGCAAGATATATATCTAAATTTGTAGGACAAGTTTTTTATATGTGTGCTACATAGTTAGTTTATTTTACAAGCTACCAACACATGATTAACTTATTGAACAAGTTTTTAATTTATTAATCAACTACAAATATATATAAAGTCAAAGCAACATTAAGAATTATTCCTACCTCTAATAAAATCACCAAACATTGAAAGTCTCTTCTAAGATCATAATACCAAATACATTATATCTTACTATCTATTTGAAGAAAGACATATTATTCTTGAAGATCTTCATCTCTATATTATATTTTTTTTAAAGTTGTAACAATTATAATATCTTATCTAATAAATCAACAAGTGATAGCTCTTAAATTGAATCTGCTAGTTGTTGATTTTCTATCTTCTTAATATTACAAATATATAAAAGTTACATTTATAAGATTCTTTGTTGGCTCTCACATGCATTTGTTATTATTATATCTTTACTAATGAATAAGATATTTTAATCTATTTTGACACCACCTTGAATTTAAAATTTCTTCTATTTTAGATTCTTGATTATTATTCACTTTTAGAAGAAGAAATATTATTTATCTTCTTTCCAAGATATTCACTATCTAATATAGCTCAAGAAGAGATACATGCAATACTGAATGGATCTTCATTGACTCTGATATATGTAATTAATAAGCAACTAGATTGACTTATTCATAAATAGGAAAAGATCCAAGCTTACAATAATTCAAATTTTTACAAGGACAAGTAGTCTTGATATTATGATAAAGTAGCCATAATTTATCATTTATGACAAATTATGGTTGTTTCTTGCAATAGGCATCTGCATTGATTTTTTGTCATTCTTAAATTTTTTTTAATAGTGCCTTTGTAGTTATATGTAGCTCTAACAAATGATTTGCCAAATCTTCTATTGTAAGATTATTAACTTTTGAAAATTTAAAAGTATCAAGCTATAGATAATAATCATAATTGAGAAAGAAAAGTGTTTGTTGAGTAAAAGAATGCATTGAATTATTGTACATAAACTCTTTCAATGGCAAAAGAATTGTCCAATCATCTTAATGATAGTTAATAGTATATCTCAAATACTATTCCAAAATTTAATTCACTTGTTTTGGTTGTCCATCAATTTGAAGATGAAAAGTCAATAAGAATTTTATATCTATCTTTAAAATCTTAAAAAATATTTTTTAAAAGCTTGATACAAATTGAATCCTCCTATTTGATATAATATCTTTCGACAATCCATGTTAGTGATAGATGTTAAAAAAAAGTTAAGCCTTTTTTTTTTTTTTTTCTTGTGATAGATTTTGTACATGGTATAAAATATCTTATCTTAATAAAAATCTATTATCACAAATATAGAATTATAAAAATCTAAGATTAGAAGATTTGTGATAAAATCCATAGAAATAAAAGTCCATAATTGTTCAAAAATAAGTAATGGTTGGAAAAGTCTACAAGGTTGATGACAAGGAGTTTTTGATTTTGAATAAATATCACATGATTGTATAAAGTCTTTGAGTGCCTTCCACATTTGAAGCTACTAAAAATCTCTAGATATTAACTCTAAAATCTTATTATATCCAAAATATCTGATTATTGAAGACTCTTAACAAGCTTAACGAATACATAATTATACTTTTTCTTTTAGAATATATAATCATTCTTCAAAATAAAATAGATTATTTTTAAACTCAAACTTAAAAGTATTATGAAACTTTTGAAGAATTATTTTTGATATCATGAATAAGAAGATCAAAAGACATACTTGATTGAATTTGCTTAAGAAAGATTGAATTAATAGTCAATATTGATTTTATTGCTTGAAGATGAAAATATATCAAAGACATGAATCTCAAGGAAAGAACATCCTTAATATACTCTTGTATCACTAAAAAGAATTAAAAAGTCACTCAAAGATAATATAATATTGAACTAGAATCAAAATTATTAAAATAAAAAAGACTAGAAAGTCTTGAAACAAGACCAAGGACCAGAAAGGCATTGACAAGAGTGAAAAAGGCTTCACTTTTGCCTCTATATATACTCTCTAATTAGGAGCTATATGGCAATATTCTATAGGACCTCCAACATGTGTTCACTTTGCTAGCTATATGTCTTAACTTGCAAGACAAGTTATCCATGTATGCACCACATAGTTAGCTTGTTCCATAAGCTACTACATGGAGTTAACTTATTTTATAAGCTACCAACACATGATTAACTTTTTAACCAAGTTTCTAACCTACAAATACATCTAAAGTCAAAACCACATCTATGAAGATTTTAAAAAGCTTTTCTAAAAGACTTTATGAAATTAATCTATATTTATCTACTTCTACCTAATCATATAAATAACTATTAGAATAAATATATATGTCCATGATATCACCCTCTATTCTAGGGACAAGTTCCACAAGGAGCAGTTATCATCTTTTATGGATCTTACAATTCTTAATCTTGATTTTAATAGGTATCATCAATGAAAGGCCTCAATTTTCTTTGTTGCATTTGCAAGGTTCTTTGTTGGCTCCTATGTACATTCACTAATATCATATCCGTACCAATGAACAAGATATTTTAATCTATTTTAGCACCGCTTTGAATCTAAGATTTCTTCTACCTCAAACTCTTGATTATTATCTACTTTTATAGAAAGAAGTAGTATTTGTCTTCTTTTCAAAATATTCATTGTCTTATATGGCTCAAGAAGAGACACATGAAATATAGGATGGATCTTCATAGACTTTGGTAGATGTAATCAATAAGCAACAAGATTGATTTTTTTACAAATAGGAAAAGGTTTTAGCATATAATAGTCCAACTTATCACAAGAACAAGTAGTCTTAATATTGCGACAAAATAATCATATCTTATCATTCACATTGAATTATGGTTACTTCTTGCAATAGGCATCTATGGTGGTCTTTTATTGTTCTTGAGCTTTCTTTAATTGTATCTTCATTATTGTATGTAGCTCTGACAAATGATTTGCTAAATCTTTCACTATAGGATTATTAACTTTTGAAAAGTCAAAAGTATCAAATTGTGGATGATAACCATAATTGGCAAAGAAAGGTATTTATTGAATAGAAGAGTGTATTGAATTATTGTATGCAAAATTTGCTAATGGCAAAAAAATTGTTCAATCATCTTGATGATAGTTAATGATACACCTCAAATATTACTCAAGAACTTAATTCATCTATTTTTTTTGTCCATCAGTTTAAAGATTAAAAGTCCAAAAAAGCTTTATATCCACCTTTAAAATCTTGAATAGGATTTTCTAGAATCTTGATACATATTGAGTCTCTTATCCAATATAATATCCTTTAGAAATCCATAATAGCGATAGATATTGTTAATAAAAAACTTAGCTATTTTTTTACTTGAAATAGATTTTATAAATAATATAAAATATACTATTTTGATGAAAAAATCTATGATTATAAATATAGAGTCATATGAATTTGAACTTGAAAGATCTATAATAAAATCCATAGAAATGAAAAAAACATAGTTTTTCAAGTACAGGCAATGGTTGGAAAAGTCTATATGATCAATGATAAGGAGTTTTTGATCTTGAACAAATGTCATATGATTTTATAAAGTCTTTTACTACCTTCTATATTTGTAGCTACCAAAAATTTCTAGATATAAGTTCTAAAGTCTTGTTATATCCAAAATGCCATATTATTGGAAAGTCATGACATGTTTGAAGAACATGTAAATGTGCTTCTTTTTTTGAAACATATGGATATCTTTCAAAATAGAATAGATTATTCTTGAACTCAAACTTTAAAACATCATGAGACTTAGAAGAAAGATTCTTCATATCATGAATAAGAGGATCAGAGGATATACTTGATTGAATTTATTTGACAAAGGTCAAATTAACAATCATTATTGATTTCATTACTTGATGATGAAAATGCTTTTGCTTCAAGTTGATTATTCTTTATTAATCAAAAGATATGTCTCCTTCTTTTGGTGCAAGATAAGAGCATCTAGAAAGAGCATCTAATAAACCTTATTATTTTTTAGATCAATATGTGATCTTGAAATCAAATCTTGATAATAATATATTCCAATAGGCTTGGTGATGATTCAAAATACATGTCAACATGAAATATTTGAGGTTCTTATAATCTATATATACTGTGATTAGACTTAAAGTGCCTTCTAAATAATAATGCCATTCTTAAAATGAATCCACAATTATAAGAAGTTCTTTATTGTGGATCTCATAGTTAATCTTGACTATTGAAAATTACTTGGAATAAAAATTTATTGGATGGAGTTTGTCATTTGTTCTCATTTGTATCAATATTATATCTAAAACAAAGTTTGATACATCTATTTCTATAAAAAAATATCTTAAAAAAGTCTAAGTGATATAAAATTGGTGCAAAAGTAAATTTCTTCTTCAAAACAACAAAAAATGCTTTGGCTTCTTTATTCTACTCAAGTTTGTCTTTTCAAGTCAAATGTATAAGTAGAGGTATAACTTGAAAAAAGATCTTGATAAAGATTTGGTAATAATTGGCAAAGCCTAAAAAATATTGTACATCTTTTACTGTTTTTGAGATCTTTCAATCTATGATAGTTTAGACCTTCTTTGGATCCATCATAAGGCCTTCATTAGAAATGATGTATTCCAAAAATTCAGCTTGAGTAGTATAGAATACACACTTTTCTTCTTCTTTGATGTGAACCAGTTTATATGCTCTTTATAGATCTACTTTTGTATAGATCTTTGCTTGATTTAGTTGATTAAGAAGTCTTGAAATGAAATGTAGAGGATATCTATTCTTGATGGTGATCTTATCAAATCCTTGATAGCTCACACACATTCACAAAAATTCATCTTTTTTCTTTTTAAATAAGATAGGAGCCCCAGTTGGAGATTTAGAATGGCGTATGAAGTTCTTAGCCAAGTTCTCATCAATGTACTCTTTGAGTGCAAGTAACTCATTTTGTGATAGGCTATAGATTGATCTAAATAGTGGTTGAGTTCTTTCTTGAAGATCAATGGAATAAACACAAAAACGATGCTTTGGAAGAATATCTACGTTTTTCTTTTCAAAAACGTCTTAGAAATCTTGATACTGGCTAGGAATACTACTTGATATCTTCTCACCATCAGCAATGGATATAGCATATATAGTAAAAGATGGCCCTTCATTTGCAACATGCATGAAAGCTTTTATACCTACCAATAATAGTTTGGATGTATTGGACTTATGGATTTCTATTTGCTTATAGGACCTTTAGTGAAACTATGGAAAAAATCAAGATTGCAAGAAATCCAATCTATCTGAAGGTTATTTCTTTCTAATCATGATAATCCTAAAATAATTGGATTAGAAAGAGATTTAATTACATTAGATATTACTAAACTATTATAACCACTAATTGCTATTTCTATAGGAATAGTTTTATGTATAACATCTCAAGTAGACAGTGAACGTCTATCTATTACTTCTACATGTACATGTTTTATTTTCTTAATTAAAGATATATCTTATTTTTCAACAAAGTCTTCATCTATAAAACAAGTTAAGGCTCTTAAATCCAACAAGGCTAAGACTTTGTAATTTTTTGGTCCTAAATAGACTTCTATTGTAAAACAAGGTGAGGGATTTAAAGAGAAAATAAGACCTCTACTAGATATTGTACATGATTTCAGTCACACAATCCCCATTGTAACTAGAGCAAGTCATTTTTTGACACAGTCTTTTTTTACAATCGTGCTTCTCATTTTGTAATTGCATTATTTTTTTGGATAATATTGAGTAGTGTGCCTAGCTTCTCTACAATATAAGTAGAGACCTTCTTGACAACGTCAAATTTTTTCTTACCTTTTGAGAGATTTAAAATATACCATATTAATTTGCATTGGTTCCAGCCTTGATGAATAAGTTTCAAAAAACTTAAGAATTACTGCCATTACTTGACTTGTTATTCTTTAGACTAGTATTTGTTCTTTACATCTTTTATATAATCTATTATAGCATACAATGGCTTGAGCAATAAATTATTCCAAAGATTCTAGCTATGGCATTGTCAATAATAAATCTTTGATGTTTTCCTTCAATCCATATCAAAATTGATTGATAAGGGCTTTGACATTCCAGTCCACATTGTAAATAAGGTTTTAGAATTCAGCAATATATATGGTGGCTAATCGTGGTTTTTATCATAAAGATAAGAATTTAGTCTCTTCTACTCTTTTTTGATCATTTTTTCCAAATGTACCCATAAATACTTTTAGAAATGAATTCAAATGATAAAAAAGTCACAAATCTTTTTTCATCAAAGGTACAAATAAAAAGAGAGCACTTCTAGATAGAGTACGTTTATAAATCCAACTTGAGTAAATCCATCACGGTATTGGAAGGGATGCAACCTTAGATAGAACTTGACTTGTTGTAGAAATCCTTAAAATTTTGATCTTGTTCTATCAAACTTCTCGAGCATACTAATTCTAGTTCTTGTTGTACTTATAGAAACAAAAATTCTTAGATTTTATTGTAAAGTTGATTTATTTGCTTCCTTTAATTGCAAAACTTCTTGATGTAGACTTTGAATTTCTTCCATAGGTATAAGAATAGTACCTCCATGATTCACGTTGAGAATATGTGAGATTTTTACTCTTGGAATATTAATAAGTTTGTAAAGATCTACAATAGTTATAAATTTATTCTCACTTTTATTGAGAATAGTCTCTATAATCTTTCCTCTATAGATAACTCAAAAAAAAATTCAAAAGTTAAATTAGGAGAGAGTAATCTGCAACCTCTAATATCAAATGAAATTTTCCATTAAGAGGGGTAATTCATTCTCTTTTAAAGAAAAAATCAATATTAGAAAATAAGATTGTTTCTTTAAAGATGGATAGTGCAAAACCTTCAAAATATAATAATAAAAGTGGATTAATTCACTCACTTCTAAAATAAGATAAAAATAGTAAATTAGCTTTCTTATCAAATTAATAAAGACATGAATCTCAAGGAAAGAAAATACTTAATATACTCTTGTATCATTGAAAGGAATTAGAAAGTCAATCAAAGATAATATAATATTGAACTAGAATAGCTATTGCCACAAACAAAAAGACTAGAAAGACTTAGAAGAAGACTAAGGACTAGAAAGATATTGACAAGAGTGAAGAAGGCTTCACCCTTGCCTCCATATATACTCTCTAATTAGGAGCTATGTAGCAATATTCTATAGGACTTTTAATATGTGTTGACTTTGCTAACCACATGTCTTAACTTGCAAGGTAAGTTATCTATGTATGTACTACATAATTATCTTGTTTTATAAGCTATTACATGGAGTTAACTTGTTCTACAAGCTACCAACATGTGATTAACTTGTTGGATAAGTTTCTAATCTATAAACACATCTAAAGTCAAAATTGCATCTATAAAGCTTCTAACAAGCTTCTTTAGAAGACTTTATGAAATTAATCTATATTTACCTATTTCTACCTAATCATATAAGAAACTATTAGAATAAATGTATATGTCCATGACAAAATACCTTGGCTTGAAGAAAATCATTTTTTGTTGATCAAATATTATATCTCTTTCTTTTGATATAAAATAAATATGTCTAAAAAGTGTGTTTGATAAACCTGGTTGTTTTTTAGATTAATAGGTAAACTTGAAATCAAATCTTGATAAAAACATGCTTCAAAAAGCTTGGTAACAATTCAAAATATGTGTTGATATGAAGGACTTGAGGTTTTTGTGATTTGTATATATAATGATTGGATTAGAAGCACCTTTTAGATAATGATGTCATTTTTGAAATGAATCTATGATTACAAAAAGCTCTTTTTTATGGATCACATAATTAATTTTAGTTGATAAAAATTTCTTTAAATAAAAAATTATTAGATATAGCTTGTCATTTACTTCTATTTGTGACTAAATAATATCTATAACAAAGTTTGATGCATTTGTTTCGATGAAAAATACCTTTAAAATGTCAACACAATATAAGATTGGTACAAAAATAAATAATGTCTTGAATGCTTCAAAAGATGCTTTAGCTTCTTTGCTCTATTCAAGTTTACATATACATATCAAGTATATACGAAGAGTTACAACTTGGAAAAAGTTATTGATGAAGATCTAGTAATAATTTATAAATTTCAAAAAATATTATACATCTCTAATTGTTTTTAAGATCTTCTAATTTATGATAGTTTGCATCTTTTTAGGATCCATCATAATACCATTATTAGAATTGATGTATCTTAAGAAGTCAACTTGAATAGTGTAAAATATAAACTTTTCTATCTTGGCATATAATCTTGCATCTCTTAGTTTTTGTAATACACAACAAATATGAATTTCATGCTCATCTGTATTCTTAGAGTAGATTAAGATGTTATTAAAATAATGGATGAAAAAATCATCATGAAATTTACAAAAGACATCATTCATTAGATGTTGAAAAGTAGTTACTACATTCATGAGTCCAAAAAGCATGACATATTCAAAATGTCCATACCTTCTTTGAAATGTAGTTTTTTATTTGTCTTCTTTTTTAATGCGTATCAAATTATATACCTTTTATAGATTTTTTTAATATAAATCTTTGCTTAATTTAATTGATTAAAAAGTCTTTAAATTAGAAATAGAAAATATCTATTTTTAATGGTGATCTTATTGAGTCCTTGATAGTCTATACATATCTATAGAGATCTATCTTTTTTCTTCTTAAATAAGATAGGAACCTAAATTAAAGATTTAAAATGGCATATAAAGTTTTTAGCCATATTATCATCGATATATTCCTTGAGTGTAGCCAACTTTTTTTGTAATAGGCTATAGATTGGTTTGAATAGTGGTTGAGTTCTTTCTTGAAGATCAATAGAACAATCATAAGAATAATGCTTTGAAAGAATATCTATATTTTTTTCAAAGATATCTTGATAATCTTGATATTGGCTTGTAATAATATTTAAAATACTTTTTCCATCAATAATAAGTGTGGCATATATAACAAAAATTGATTCTTTTTTTACAGCATGCATGAAAATTCTCACATCTATTAATAATAGTTTGGATATATTAGTATTATGATGTAACATTGCTAATGAAGGAAAAAAAGAAGAAAATATAATATTATAAAAGATATTATTTTAAAATATTATAGAAAATTATCTTAAAAATATAGATAATAATAAAAAAGATAATAAAATTAAAGGGTGCTAATATTGTCTTTTTGCAAAATAGGCTTCTACTTACTTTGTAGGGCCATAAATAAGGCAAAACAAAGTAGATTAAAAAATTAAATAATATATGCATATATAAGAAAGAACTAAGAATATATTTTAATAAAATTTACTTCAAGAAGCTAAGAATTGATACCTCAAAAAGATTGGTTGTTAATCTTGGTCAAAATCAGATCTTAAGGCACAAAATTGCACATCCATTTTGATTTCAAAGTTCTTTGGTAGATTGTAGAGTAGGATTTGAGAGCAAACTTAAAGACAGATTTTTGGGCATTATTTTATGTCAATTATATCAATATTGAGTTTTTGAAGGATTTTCAAAGTTAGTGATGTTTTTGGTTGCTTTAGATTTTTAAAAATAAAAAGTTATTTATAAATTTGAGGATTTTTTGAGTTTTGTGGTGTATTTATAAGTAAATTTTGGAAAGTATATTGATATATTAATTGTTAACATGTGTGCAAATTTTGAGGTCAATTGAATAGTTGGATCAAGATGTATGAAGATTTTTGTAGGTTGAGGTTTCAAAAATTGGAGTTTGAAGTTTAATGAGTATTTCTAAGATCTTTGGTGATTTGTCAATTGGATTGAAGTGATTTTTTTTTTGTATAGATAATAAAATTGATTTTCAATATTTTAGATGAAATTTGGGAGTAATTCAATAGTTTAAGAAATAGATATTGGCACTGAAAGTTCAAAATTCATATTGAAATAGGAAGCTACCTAATACTTGATTGGATTAGCTTGGATTTTTTTTCAATTGGTATATGAAATTTATTTCATCTTTCTTACGCTTATTTTTAACAAAAATATTAAAAAGTAAAAATTTTGAATTGATATCAATGGTTTTATTATTAGTTATTGAGGTTCCATTTGCTATAAGATTATTAAGAGTTTGTTTAAGATCTGAGGTTTGATTAGGATTTGGTTTTGGATTTGGTCTGGGATTTTTTTAGGATTTGGTTTAGAATTTTTCTAAGATTTTTCTAAAGTTTAAGATTTCATTAGAATTTTATCTAAAATTTGATTAAGATTCAACTAGGATTTTAATTACAATTATATTGTGGTTTTTATTTTTAATAATTCATTAGGATTCTTTGTATTTCTTTTATAACTTCTTTTAAAATTATTTTGAATTGATCAAATTTCAATCAAGATTATTAAGGTCTACATAAGGTAATTTAAGATTCTATTAGACTTGATAGGATTGTTCTTACATTTTTACTTACCCTCCAGAGCTAGGTGCTTGATGCGTTCTCAAGCAAGAATACATGTATTACAACATTGATCTTATGGATTTTTACTTATCTAGAAAAAACTTAAATTGAACTATAGAAAAAATTATGATTGCAATAAATCCATTCTATCTGAAGATTATACCTTTTTAACTACAATAATTCTAAATTAATTATGTTAAAAGGAGATCTAATCATATTAAATATTATTAAATTATTATAGCTACTTTTTTTTGCTTCTACAAAAATAGTTTTATATATAATACCTCCAAAAAATAACAAAAAACTATCTATTATTTTTACATGCATAAGTTTGATTTTTTGAATTAAAAATATATCTTATTTTTTAATAAAGTCTTTATCTATAAAACACGTTAAGGCTCCTAAATCCAACAAGGATGACTTTGTAATTTTTTGATTCTAAATATAATTCTATTATATAGTAAGGTAAAGATTTTGAAGAGAAAATAGGATCTTTAGTAAAAATTGCGTAAGATTTCAGCTGTGTGATTCCTATTGTAGCTAGAAAAACTAGTTTTTCAATATATTATCCTTTTTAACAATCATACTCTTTATTTTATAATTTTATTAATTTTTTAGGTAATGTTGAGTTATGTCCTTGGATTCTCCATAGTATAGGTATAAACCTTCTTGATGACAACAAGTCTTTTTTTACTCAATAAGAGGTTTAAAATGTACCAAATCAATTTGCATTGGTTTTGGCCTTGTTGAATAAGTTTCTAAAAACTTAGGAGCTATTGTCACAATATGACTTATTTTTCTCCAATCAGATCGTTATTTTTGATGTCTTTCAAATAATTAATTATCACATGAAATAACTTGAATAATAAATTTTTTCAAAGATTTTTTTTTGACATTGTCAATAATAAATCTTTAATTTTATCTTTCAATCCATATCAAAATTAATTGATAAGGATTTTTTCATTCCAATCCACGTTACAAGGTTCAAAATAAATAACTTGCATCTCTAATATTAAAAGATGTTTTTGTTTTAAATTCATTTGAAGTAAATCTAAACAGTGGAATAGGAAGAGAAGGATTAAAATCTGACTCTCTAAACTCAATTATAGAAGTAAATCAAGAGAGAGAAGGATCAATGCCTCCTTCTCTAATAGAACATGAAAGAGAATCCACTTCCACTTCCATATCCATTAATTCCTTGGTTCAGCCAAAAGGCTTGCTAATTGTAATTCCTAAGGATTTACAAGCAATTTCAATGTCTTTTAATTTTCCTATATTTAAAAGAACTAGATACAATGACCGATCAGCACTTATGGAGAGATTCATAGAATTCCTTACAAAATATTTAATAATCCATCCAAATTACTATTTACTGTAGTTTTTAAGTATGCTAAAAAATAAGACTAATGAATGGTATAGAAACCACCTTCTTCTCTCTTTCTCAAACCTTAAGAATTGAGACATGTTCATGTAAGCATTTTTAGGAAAATTCAAACTAAAAGAAGGACAAAGTAACATCGTCATGGTTTTTTCATCTTTGAGATAAAGAAAAGGAGAAAAAATCACCAAATATATTGAATAATTTGAGCTTATAATAACTTAATTTATGAAAACTCTCTTCACAGATGATATCTTTATGTTTTTTTTATTTAAGGATTTAATAGTGAGGGAATAATTCAAAAGATTCTTAAAAAAAGACTAACTAATTTAAAAAAGATCAAAAAAATTACTGTAGTAGTTGAAGACATCAACAATCAACAAGAACAAATGTAGAGGAAGAAAGATTATAGAATTTTCAATTTCATCTTTATATATATTGAAAACATGGGGAATTCTCAAGGACATTTGTATGAGGCTATAACAATTCAATTTCAACCTATAAACCACTATCCAACACCTTTAAAGATTACACTACCTTCTAATCATTTTGAATAGACATACCCAAAGGATATTAATAGATAAAATGAGGACTTTAAGAATAAAGTGCTTTAAAATCAAAAAAAATTTGAAAATAAACTTGCCTAGCAAATGAAGGCTATGCAAGAGCAAATGACTTTTTTAATTAATTTATAGATTTAAGCTAGTTTTTTAATTAATTATGACTTTATTTATATTTTGAGATTGTTATTTAGGTAGATACTCTTAATTATTAGATTGAATGATTTTTAAAAATTCTAAAAATAATAAGTTTATAAGGTCTATGATTTTCTTTTCTTGATCTGATTTAATTTCTCTTTTAGTGTTAAAATTAGAATTTTAATAGAATTTTTCTTCTAAATCCTAAAAATTATATCTTGAATTAATCCACAATCTTAATTTTCAATCCCAAGGCTAATCCCTAATTTGACTAGGGTTACAAAATTCCTTAAGTTTAATTGATCTATCTTCTTATTTAATTTTAAGATTTTTTTAAGCTTAAATTTCATGCCATAATTTAAATGGATTCAAAATATAAAGTCTAATTGTTAAATTAATGATGATTTCTAGAAGATAGAAGTGAGCTCATTGTTGTAGTGTAATTTCCTCTCTTAGTGATTTTAATCACTATTTGGAGTTAAAAATTGGAAAAAAAGAAAAAAATCACAAGTATATTAATTCAGGGCTAATTGTGATTGGATCTTAGATATGCGAGGAGTTCATGTTTAAGGGAGTTTAAATTGAAGAATGGTGATTATAATAGCTTTGATGGCAAGAATCCTTATTGATCACTAAGTAGATTGATTAAAATTAAAATTATAGTTGAAACTTATAACTAAATTAATAAATTAATTGATTTTTGTAATTTAGAACTCGGATTTCGGCTTGATTACAATTAACCTTGGCATAAAAATATGTTTTAGAAATATTAGCAATGTTAGTTTTGCCAAAAAGGTATTAGTTTTTGAGTTATAGGCATTTCCAGCCTTAAAATCAGATTTAGGCTAAGATGATTGTAGATCCTTGATCTTGGTTAGGGATTTTTTGATGTAGATGGTAGAGATGTGGCTGCCACCTTTGGACCTCCTCCCACTTGGTTAAGAAGGCTTTGGTGACAGAGTTTCTTCTCTCTTTTCTCCCTTTTGTAAGACGAAGCCGTGCTAAATTGTTTCTAGGCTTTTAATTGAAGGAAATTTTTCTCCACCTTATCACTATCTCGGTATTCTTTTCTTCTCAGTCACTCAATTTTTTATGCTTTTGAGCAATATTTGATATAAATCTTCTTCAATTAACCAACTTTTCAATGACCTAAGCCACAAGTAATTTGAAGCTTGGACAGATTTTTGGCAAATTTCTAAGTGTCATGGGATCAATTGTTGTTAGTAGTGCATGAGTGTTAACTTCAAAAATTTGTAACTTGAAGACCTCTAACTCAATTTTAATATAACTTGCTTTTATAAATAAAATTTAAATTCCATTTTATTATTAAAAAAAAATTAACTTCTAAGTGATAATAAAGTTTTGATGATTTTTAGAATGAAGACAGGTCTGGTACTTCAGTAGTTCAGAATAATTAACTTTGAAAAGACGTAGCTTAATATCTACTAGTGTTTTGTCATTGAATCTTATTTTAAAAAGAAGCTTCCTAAATATATTTTTAGGAAAAATTAAAGTTGTTAACTTTGACTCACTTATCAATTTTTAGTAAATTTTTAAGTAGAAGGGATCTGCTGCAAAGGCAGCCCAAGTGACTCTGTTTGGAAAAAACCATATCTCAAGCATTTTAGGTTGGATCGCCATAAGATTTGAGAAAGTAGAAGCATGCTAGAATAAATCTTAATCAAATCAAAATTCACGTACATTGGAGTCTCAAAGAATTTTCGGTGAATCTTTGAATGACAAGGGTGGTTGCCTATAATTTGACATACTCAAAGTATGTTATTGTTTTCCTCTCTAAACATCCTCTAATTACATTTTTTAACACTTAATTTGCTATGTTAGTTCTCACTTTTCTGATTATCATTAATTAATATTATTTAGTAATTTTTAAGAACTTTTTCCTTATTTCAATAATTAGTAGTAAAGTTTTATCTTTTCATCTATCTTTATCTTTAAAAGATAAAAAAATTTAATCTTATCTTTTTTATTTTTACCTTTTACTTTTAATCTTAGATTATAACTTTTATTTTTTTATCTTCAACTTTTATTTTGATTATTTTAAACTATTCATTCAACTTTTAGTTATTAATTCTAATTTATTTTATTTTATTTTATTTTTTATTCCTAATTTTTAGAGTTTAAGCTTGATCAAGTAAACTTTGGAAGGTAATTAATTTATTAGACAATAAAATTTAAGAAATCATAAAAATTATATACTTAACTTATTGTACTTGAATGAATTAATTGAGATTATTATATCATTTATTTGTTTTTATTTTATTTATTTTTTATTTATTTTTTTATATTTATGATTTAAGTGTCGACATTGATTTATATTTAATTTTAATCTAAGTACAATAGAATCAAATTGAACTTAAGTGAGGGGAGAAAAAATTGCTCACACCAAGTCTCTTCAAAAATCTAAAATAATAAGTGAAAAAATCCATACATAAGGATTTTTTTTTTTTTTTTTTTTTTTTTTTTACAAAAGAACAAGAAGAACCAAAAGTTCTAAATCTTGAAAGTAATACTTTAATTTCATTTAAAGAAGAAAACCAAGTGAGATTGTTTGATTTATGGAAGAACTTAAAGAAAATTAAAATAAATATTATAATTTCTTAATTATTTGAGGTTTCTTAAATAATAAGAAAGAGCTTTGAAAAAATTCTTTTTATTAAAGCATGCCAAAGCTCTGAGGCAAAAATCCAAGTTCATGTTGGAATAATTCAAGTGGCACAAGAAGTTAAGGCAATTGAATTAGAAGTGTTTATAGTGGATAAAATCATACTTTATACTATTGTAGATGGAAGTAGTAGACTAAATATTATGCCAATGAGCATTATGGAGAAGTTAAGACTTAGTATCACTAGACCTTTTTTTGTGATCAATATGGCTAATCAGAGCTAAGACACATCTTTGTCATAAATTAGTAGTTGTAAGATGATAATAAGAGGTAAAAAATACTCTCTGAACTTTTATATGATTTATATGCATTTTAGCAAAAATTCTTATCTATTATTTTTAAGTAGACCATGGTTAAAGGCAATAAGTGCCAAAATTGATTGGAGTAGTAAAAAGATCCATATCATTTATGATCCATTAGAAAACCTTGCAAATTTTTTAATTCAATCTTAAAGATTATTATTAGAAAAAATCTCACCTAATTCTCTAAAAGAAGTAGATCAAAACCTACAACTTAAAGAAGAGTTAAAAAAAAAGTGAGGTTTGTTAATTTAGGAGGAAATGAATTAGTTCATTCTAGTATGATTCAAACTACTCTATTAAGTTGCATAGGTCCAAGACTATACAATTGGAAGAATGATAAAGAGTTCACCTAATGATTGACAAGTCATCTTACATCTAGCACAAATGAAGTAATGCATGTCAACTTTATAGATGATATTGCCACTTTGCAAAATAATGCAGTAGATATTAACATAATTATCTTGATAGAAAATATTAAATAAAAAGATGTTATTGAGATGAACATTGACAACATTAAAATTCATGAGTTAAATAACTTAATAGAGAAAGACTATCTTATTCCACCCTTGTAATTTAAACAAACTTCTAGGTCTTATAATTAAAAATGACATGGCTTTCTGCCCACAAATATCAAATAATTGATATAGAGAATCCATAGAGCAACCTCATGTGTACGACTTTGATTACAAATTGATAGATGTAACTTTAAAAAATAAAGATTCAAAATTTATTAAGATGGAATTTCAATTAATCAAGGCTATATAAAGAAGAAAAAAATTACCTTTGACAAACAATACAAAGTTAGAACATTTAGGCCTAACATGTTTGTCCATTTACAAGATGCTAGGAAACTAGATTTTTCAAACAAATTTGATGTCATATGGATGGGACCATATTTGATCAAAGAAGTCTTTTCAAACAATTTAGTTTGGTTGCAAATATTCAAATGAAAATATTTACTACTAGAACTTTTGAAAATAGATATAAAAAATATAAAGTGTGATTTTTATTATACACATGGTCAATCAGCTCATCTTTAAATTTATTCTTATTCAATTCTTTAAGTATTGGATCATCAAAATTGAAAAAAAAATATAGAAAGCTAAAACATAGGAGGTCTTTCAAGTAAACTCTTACATTTTTGAGTATTCAAAAAAAAAAAAAAAAAAAAAAAAAAAAAAAAAAAAAAAAAAACAATTATGTTAGGATTTGTAAGTGTGTGTCTTAATAAATATTCAAAAGATAAAAAAGTATTAGTCAAGTGAGAGGTTGTTAATTGAGCATCTTGGATTCAAATCCAGTTAGAAAAAATGACCTATCTCAATAAGCTATTCCAATGAGCCAGTATTACTATAGCAAAGACCATTATTGTACCTCCAACAGATATATTGAATTTATTAGGCTTGACACAAAAATCCTCTCATATTGAGGAAGAATCTAAAGATACCAATTTTTTAATTCTTAGCCTTTTTTTTTTTTTTTTTTTTAAAAAAAATCTATAGTTTTTAAGGTAGATTTGATTTTTTTCTATATTTTTTGTTTAGATCTATAAAATAAAACATACTTTAATTTTCTTAGATTAGTAGTAATTCACTCATTTTTTTCTTGAATAGTTATTAAAAAATTCCAAATATAATTCTTCTTTTTAATCAATAACATTGTAGAGGGTCATTTCTAGATTCTTCTCCTTTATAAGTTATTCCAAATGGTTACTATATGTGAATCATCAAATCAACTCACTAGTTTTCTTAAGACAAAAAGATGCATTTTAAGTACTTTAAAATCACAATATATAGTGAGTAGTATAGAAAATATTAGACAAATAAAAAATTAGAATGTTCATTGTAGAAATGGAGTCTTAATAAGTCTTAGAGGCAATTATCTTAGTTGATTTAGTATTTTTATATATTATTGTCAAGGACAAGAACTCGATAAAAAAACAATTCAGACAAGTGAGCCTTCACTCAAAGAGAGGTAACAAAATATATATAAACAAGGATATATATTGAAAGAAAAATTGGAATGGCTATTGACAAAAGACAAGAAAACTAAAGACCCTTGAAACTAGACTAGAAGCAAGAAAAGAGTTGACAAGAGTGAAGAAGCCTTCACTCTTGTCTCTATATATACTATCTAACTAGGGGCTACATGGCGATGTTCTATAGGACCTCCAATATGTGTTGACTTTGTAGGACACATGCCTTGACTTACAAGGCAAGTTTTTCTACGTGTGGGCTACATAGTTAGCTTGATCTTCAAGCTAATAACATGTGTGGCACATGGCCAACTTGTTGACCACGTTTTTAATCCAAAAAGTCAATTAAAGATACCTATGAAGTCAAAGCAGCGTCTATGAAGCTTCTAAGAAGCTTCTATATTAAATATTATAGAATTAACTCACTTTTATCTACTTTTACTTACTTCTACATATTTTTATATATAATTACTAGCTTACATGATTATGTCTGTGACATTACCCCCCTTTCTAGGGACGAGTTCCACGAGGAGCGGTCATCATATGTTGAGGAAATCTATGATGCGACGAATTGTATTTGCCACATACTCTGATCTTTGTTCTCTTTGAAGATGATTGATAGGGCCACACAACCATCGGTAGTGTCCTATACCAGGGCGGGAAGACCATCCAGTTATTTGATCATTGTTGAGGCCTTCATAACTTCCTTCGAATAGAATATTTGGAACACCATCGGAAGTTGTTCCTACCTCTAGTACAATCACCAAACATCGGGAGTCCTTTCCCAAATCGTGATATCAAACACGTTGTATCTCACCATCTATTAGAGGAAGAACATGTCGTTCTTGAAGATCTTCATCTCGATTGCGTCATCTTGAAGGTTGTGACAATCGTAATGTCTCATGTGACAGGTTAGCAAATGAAGGCTCTTGAGTCGAATCCACTTATTGTTGGTTCTCCATCTCCTGAGTGTCACTACTACAAAGAAGCTACGAATAAGAATTGAAAGTAGAATGTTATCTTGCCTAGATGTTGTTTCTTTTATAAAGAAGGTTTTTATCTTGATTTTGATGGATGTTGTCGATGAAAAGCCTCCATCGCCTTTACTGCATTTATAAGATTCTTTATTGGCTCCCATGTGCGTTCACTAATACCATATCTGTGCCAATGGACAAGATATTCTAATTTATTTCGGTGCCGCCTTGAATCTAAGACTTCTTCTACTTCAAACTCTTCATTATTGTCCACTTCTATAGGAGGAGGTAGAGCTTGTCGTCTTCTTGGTATGTCCACTGTCTTATATGGTTCAAGAAGAGATACATGGAATTCTAGATGGATTTTCATTGACTCCGGTAGATGTAAACGATATACAACTGGATTGATTTGTGCAGAAATAGAAAATGGTCTCAGCCTTCGATAGTCCAACATGTCACAAGAACAAGTGGTCTTGATATTGTGACAAAGTAGCCATACTTTATCACCCAAGATGAATGATGGTTGTTCCTTTTGATAGACATCTGCATTGACGTTTTGTTGTTCTTGAGTCTCTTATATTTGTGCCTTCATCGTTGCATGTAGCTCTGATAAATGAATTGCCAAATCTTTCGCAGCAGGATTATCAACTTTTGAAAAGTCAAAAGTATCAAGTCGTGGATGATAACCATAATTAGCAAAGAAAGGTGTTTGTTTTGTAGAAGAATGTATCTTGTTATTGTAAGCAAACTCTGCCAATGGCAAAAGAGTTGTCCAATCATTTTGTTGGTAATTAATGGTACCTCTTAAATATTGCTCCAAAACTTGATTAACACGCTCCGTTTGTCAATCAGTTTGAGGATGGAATGTCGAAGATAGTTTTATATCCACTTTAAGAATCTTGAAAAGAGTCCGCCAAAATCTTGATACAAATTGAGTTCTCCTATTTGATATAATATCCTTGGGTAATCCATGATAGTGATAGATATTGTCAAGAAAGAGCTTAACTGTTTCTTCACCTATGATAGATTTTGTACATAGTACAAAAAGTGCCATCTTGGTAAAACGATCTACTATCACGAATATAGAGTCATAAGAACCTGAGATTGGAAGATCCGCGATGAATTCCATAGAAACAAAAGACCATGGTTGTTTTGGAATGGGTAATGGCTAAAGAAGTCCAAAAGGTCGATGACGAGGAGTTTTCGATCTTGAGCAAACATCACATGATTGTACAAAATCTTTAACTTCCTTCTACATTTGAGGCCACCAAAAATCCATAGATATCAGCTCCAAAGTCTTATTATATCCAAAATATCCTGCTGCTGGGAAGTCGTGACGAGCTTGAAGAACACGTAAACGTGCTTCTCCTTCTGGAACATATAGGCATCCTTCGAAATAGAGTAGGTTATTCTTGAATTCAAATTTAGAGGGATCATGAGATTTAGAAGAATTATTCTTGATGTCATGAACAAGAGGGTCTGAAGACATACTTAATTGGACTTGCTTAAGAAAAGTTAAATCAACAATCAATGTTGATTTTATTACTCGAAGATGAAATTACTGTGGCTTCAAGAGAACCATTCTTTGTTGCTCAAAAGCTGCATCTCATTCTTTTGGTACAAGATAAGAACGTCTAGACAAGGCATCGGATAAACCTTATTGTTTTCCTGGCCGATAAGTGATGATGAACTCGAATCTTGATAAAGACATGCTCCAATGAGCTTGGCGACGATTTAATATGCAAGCTGACATAAAATATTCGAGGTTTTTGTGATCCATATACATGGTAACTAGACTGGAAGCACCTTCTAGATAATGATGCCATTCTTGAAAAGAATCCACAATTACAAGAAGTTCTTTGTCGTGGATCTCATAATTGATTTCTGCTGCTGAGAATTTTCTTGAATAAAAGGCTATTAGATGAAGTTTGTCATTTGTTCCCATTTGTGATAAAATCGCACCTAGAGCAAAGTCCGATGCATCTGTTTCCATAAAGAATGCTTTGAAAAAATCAACACAATACAAGATTGGTACAGAAACAAACGCTGCCTTCAAAGATTCAAAAGTAACTTCCGCTTCTTGATTCCATTGGAGTTTGTCTTTACAAGTCAAACGTGTAAGTAGAGCTACAATTTGAGAGAAGTCTTTGATGAAGATCCGATAGTAGTTGGCAAATCCCAAAAAATATTGGACATCTCTTACCGTTTTTGAGATCTTTGAGTCTATAATAGTTTGAACTTTCTTAGGATCCATCATAAGTCTATCATTTGAAATGATGTAACCCAAGAAATCGACTTGAATAGTGTGGAATACACACTTTTCTATCTTGGCATAGAGTCCTACATCTCTTAATTTTTGTAACACATGACGAACATGAAGTTTATGTTCTTTTGGATTCTTAGAATAGATCAAGATGTCGTCTAAATAACAGACCACAAAATTGTCCAAAAACTCTCGAAAAACATCATTCATTAGATGTTGAAAAGCTGTTGGTGCATTTGTAAGTCCAAAAGGCATGACGTTGTATTCAAAATGTCCATACCTAGTTCAAAACGTAGTCTTCCATTCATCTCCTTCTTTGATGCGTACTAGATTGTATGCTACCCGAAGATCTATTTTTGTATAGATCTTAGCTTGATTAAGCTGATCAAGAAGTCCAGTTATTAAAGGTAGTGGATACCTATTCTTGATGGTAATCTGGTTGAGTCCTCGATAATCAACACACATCCGCAATGATCCATCTTTTTTCTTCACAAATAGAATTGGAGCTCTTGTCGGAGATTTAGAATGGTGTATGAAATTCTTGGCTAGATTTTCTTCAATATATTTCTTGAGTTCAGCCAACTCATTTTGTGATAAATTATAGATTGGTCCGAATGGCGGTTGTGCTCCTTCTTGAAGGTCAATTGAGCAATCATAGAGACGATGTTCCGAGAGTGTATCCACATTCTTTTTTTCAAATACATCTTGAAATTCTTGATATTGGCTTGGAATGCCACTTGAAGTCTTTTCACCAGTAGAAACAAGTGTGGCATAAATAATATATGGTGATTCTTTTATAGCAGCAAGAAAGGTTTTGCACCTATAAATACAGATTTAATTGATCTAGACTTATGACTCTATACTTGATTAACTACATTGTTAGTTATACTTTTAGAGAAAGTAAGAATTCGGGAAATCCAATCTATTTGAGGGTTGTATTTTTCTAACCACGATAAATCTAAAATAATTGGATGTCACGGCCATAATCATGTAAGCTAATAATTACATATAGAAATAGGTAGAAGTAAGTAAAAGTAGATAAAAGTAAGTTAATTCTATAATATTTAATATAGAAGCTTCCTAGAAACTTCCTAGACGCTGCTTTGACTTCATAGGTGTCTTTAATTGACTTTTTGGATTAGAAACGTGGTCAACAAGTTGGCCATGTGCCACACATGTTGTTAGCTTGAAGATCAAGCTAACTATGTGGCCCGCACGTAGAAAAACTTGCCTTGTAAGTCAAGGCATGTGTCCTACAAAGTCAACACATATTGGAGGTCCTATAGAACGTCGCCACGTAGCCCCTAGTTAGATAGTATATATAGAGATAAGAGTGAAGGCTTCTTCACTCTTGTCAACTCCTTTCTTGCTTCTAGTTCAGGTTCAAGAGTCTTTAGTTTCTTGTCTTGTAGCAATAGCCATTCTAGTTTCCTTTTAATATACCTACTTCTTTATATTTTGACTTATTATATCGAGATAGCCTTTTTGTGTATATTTTCCCTCATCGAGTCTTTGTCCTTGACACTGGATTAGAGAGAGATCTAATGATATTAAATACTACAAAACTATTATGACCATTGATTATTATTTCTATAGGAAGGGTTTCCTGAGTAATATCTCCAAAAGACAATGGACGACCATCTATGACTTCTACATGAACAAGTTTAGTTTTCTTTACTAAAGATATGCTATGTCTTTTAGTAAATTCTTCATCTAAAAAATACGCTGAGGCTCCTGAATCTAATAAGGCAGAGACTTTATAATGTTTAGGTCTTAAAATAACATTTAATGTAAAACAAGGAGAGGGCTCTGAGGAGAGAATAGGACCTTTACTAGATGTTGTCCAAGGTTCCAGTTGCACAGTCCCTATTGTAGTTGGACAAACTCGTTTTTCGACATATTATCTTCTTTCACAGCCATACTCCTCATTTTGTGATTGCGTCATTTCTTTGAACAATGTTGAGCAGTGTGCTTTGGTTCTCCACAATATAAACATAATCCTTCTTAATGACGATGAGTCTTTTCTTGCTCAGTAAGAGGTTTGAAACGTATTGCATCAATTTGTATATTCTCTACTTCCAAATGTATGTGTTGAAGAAATGTTGGTATTGCCATTGAATTATAGTAATGTTGAGGTCCACTTGTACAGTTCTCAGATTGGAATTCAAAAAGGTGATTGTCGCACTTCACAGTAAAGTCAATTGCTTGATGCAATGTTTGAGGATCAGATAAGTTGAGCATTAATTTTTTTATCTCATATTGTAATCCATAGAGAAATTGGCTAATAAGTACAACATCATGTCACTTGATATCAGTTACAAGTTGTCAAAATTGTGACACATATAACGTTACTGATCGATTGTCTTATCATAAAATATGGATCTTATTGGTTGCAACACGAATTGCATCATGTTCTCCATATATGGATTGAAACTCCGCCAAATTAGCCTCTAGATTATCCAATATTGGATCTCGTTGTTCAAGAAAAGATGAAAACCACGATAGTGCTAAACTTGAAAGAAGCATACCAATGAATCTAACTTGCGATCTTGGAGTTGGATAGCTTTGGGGTTGAAGTTCAATCACAAGTTACACTTGATTGATAAATCCTCAAAACTTGGATCTGGTGCCATCAAACTTCTTAGATAGGACAATTCTTGGTTCTCTAACATTTGAAGGGCGTTCTACCATAGGAGAAAGGACATGGTTTGCTGCAGATGTTGAAGCAGCTCCAACCATTTCTATATCTTCACTTCCTGCCAATCTTGTTACTCCTTGTGGTGGTAAATTGAGTTGATGCATCGTAAGCATTAACTCCCTCAATTGCTCTTGCATTTGTGCCATTGCACTCTTCATTTCAACAAGTTCTGCCATGATAATACTTAGAAGAGAGAAGATATCTAATATCACTCAAGACAAATAGAAGAGAGGACTTGAGAACAAAAAAAAATACTAGAGACAATATCAGTTTAGAAGAGGGTAATCCACAACTTCTAATATGCTTATATCTTATCAAGAAAAAGGGGTAATGTACTCTTAATCAAGATTAGATAAAGCTCTGATATTATAGGTGTACTCTTGTCAATCTGTCAAGGACAAGAACTTGATGAAAAAACAATTCAAACAAGTGAGCCTTCACTCAAAGAGAGGTAACAAAATATATATAAACAAGGATATATATTGAAAGAGAAACTGGAATGGCTATTGCCAAAAGACAAGAAAACTAAAGACCCTTGAAACTAGACTAGAAGCAAGAAAGGAGTTGACAAGAGTGAAGAAGCCTTCACTCTTGTCTCTATATATACTATCTAACTAGGGGCTACGTGGCGATGTTCTATAGGACCTCCAATATGTGTTGACTTTGTAGGACACATGCTTTGACTTACAAGGCAAATTTTTCTACGTGTGGGCCACATAGTTAGCTTGATCTTCAAGCTAACAACATGTGTGGCACATGGCCAACTTGTTGACCACGTTTCTAATCCAAAAAGTCAATTAAAGACACCTATGAAGTCAAAGCAGCGTCTATGAAGCTTCTAAGAAGCTTCTATATTAAATATTATAGAATTAACTTACTTTTACCTATTTTTACTTACTTCTACCTATTTGTATATATAATTACTAGCTTACATGATTATGTCCGTGACAATTATTGAGTATTAAAGATTATTTATTAAGATGAATATTTATATTAGCCTCCTATCTATATTTATCACTTATAAAAAAAACTATAAATGTTAGTTAGTAGTTAAAAGAAGCATGAAAAAGATTTTATGTCATTTTAGTTAATTATATAAGAAACATGATTTATAGTTGATTTAAATTAATTTTATTACTATAATAAATTATCAAGGTAAAAATGAGTTCAATTACTTTAGAAGCCATTATGAAGAAATGGAGTAAGATTTGAAGGCCATTTATAGGTTCTTAAGCTAATTGGATATTTTTAAATACCATGGTAAAGTCTAAAATATAAAAATATTGGTTTTATTAGTAGAAAATAGGAGGATCAGCAACTAGTGGAGTCCTTCTGAAAAGAAAGGTGCACAAGTCCCATATGAGTTATAGCACCTTGAAGGTATTTAAGAAGATAAGACTGAGGCCTTGTAGCCTCTCTTAGAGATCCATATACATTACTTGTGAGCCTTGGCAAGGTTTGAACTCTTGATCTCTTAAGCAAATTATCCTTGAGGTAAACATTATTGATTTAACTTTTTTATTATTTATCTTCTATCTTTAATCTATCATAACTTATTCATAGTAACTTAGATTTATATACTTTTTTATCATTAAAAAAATAAAAATATTATCTATCTAAAACTATATTTTTTTATTTTTTTTATTTTTACTTTTTATTAAATAAAAATTTAGTAAATTGTGACTAATTTTATAGTGTACAATTGCTTGATTGTACTTCTTTCACTTATTTTGGATTTTCCTTCTTTTTTTCTTATTCTTATTACTTCCACTTTATACTAATAATTATAAACAACTCTTAATTGAGGCCATCTTATAATTTAAATTGAAGGATAAAATTTATCTACGTAATTGATGCATTGGTGAATCCAAAAGGCATAATATTATATTCAAAATATCCATATCTAATTTTAAATGATTTTTTTTAATTCATCTCCTTCTTTGATGTAGATGAAATTGTATGCTCCTTATAGATCTATATTTATATAGATCTCTGCTTGATTATTTGATTAAAAATTCTTGAAATCAAAAATAAAGAATAACTATTCTTGATAGTGATCTTATTGAGTCCTCAATATTCCACACATATTTGTAAAGATCCATTTTTTTTCTTCACAAATAAGATAAGAACCTATGCTAGAGATTTAGAATAGCATATGAAGTTTTTAGCTAAATTCTTGTCCATCTATTCTTTAAATGCAGCCAACTCATTCCATGATAAGTTATAGATTGGTTCAAATGGTGGTTAAGCTCCTTCTTAAAGATCAATTGAACATACATAAGGAAATTTTTTTGAAAGAATGTTTATATTTTCTTTTCAAAAATATCTTCAATATCTTGATATTAGATTAAAATTTTACTTGAAATCTTTTTTTCATTAAAAATATGTATGGTATATAATAAAAGTTGACCTTCTTTTACAAAATGTATGAAAGCTCTTGCATCAACTTATAAAGATTTGAATTTATTAGACTTATGGATTTTTATTTGAGTACCAAAATTCTGGGCTAAACTATGGAAAAAATCAAAGTTATAAGAAATCAAGTCTATCTGAGGACTATATTATTAAGCATAATATTTTAGTGACAATAATCCTAAAATAATTGGATTAAAAGAAGATCTATTCACATTAAATATTACTAAGCTATTATGATTTTTAGTTGTTACATCTAAAAGAATTATTTCATAAATAATATCTCTAAAAGATAACAAACAATTATTTATGACTTCTACATGTATAAGTTTGTTTTTCTTATCTAATAATATTTCTTATTTTTTAACAAAGGCTTTTTTCATAAAACAAAATAAGACTCTTAAATTTACAAAGACAAAGACTTTGTGATTTTTTTGTCCTAAACAAACTTCTAATGTAAAACAAAGTAAAGGATTTGAAGAAATGATAAGACCTTTATTAGGTATTATATAAGATTTTAGCTACTTGGTCTCTATTATAGCTAAAAAAACTTATTTTTTAATACATCATCTTCTTTGGTAATTATATTCATCATTCTATGATTACATTATTTTTTTGGATAGTATTGAGTAATGTATTTAGATTCTCCATAATATAAGCACAATCCTTTTTAATAATGTCAAGTATTGTTTCTTTAATAAGAAATTTGAAATTTATTACATCAATTTGCATAGGTTCTAATCTTAATGAATAAGCTTTTGTAAACTTAAAAATTACTATGATTTGACCTATACCTCTCTAATAAAACCTTTGTTCTTAGCATCTTTTAAAGAGTCAATTGTTGCATGTAATACTTGAGAAATAAATTATTCCAATGAGTTTGCCCTTGGCATTTCCAACAATAAATCTTTGATATTTTCTTTCAATTCTATATCAAAATTAATTAATAAGGGCTTTGATATTCTAATCCAAGTTGTTAAGAAGGCAAACTTCATTAATAGAACATAAGATCCTTGATTGCAAGTAGATTGTAAGAAACATATTGTTATCCAAATAAATTGAAATATCAAAAAGTAGCTCAAAGGCTGATTACAAATTTTAGATTAATTTCTTTTTTGTGCCAAGATGCATCCAATTCCTAATTCTAATTTCAAACTCAAACCTCTTTTCATTAAAAATATCTATAATTTACTTATTACTAATCCAATATAAGCAAAGTTTAGCTCATTAAACTTAACTCAAGTTACAAACTTCAAATTATTAAAGTCAATTAACAAAATTTTGAAAAAAATGAAAGCCAAACCAAGAAAAAATTAGCTACTTATTATAGCCACTACCCTCAAAATCCTTGTTTATAAATTAGCTTGGATCTCTCTTGTCACAACACTTCTTTCTATGTTAAGATTTGTTAGAAGACTAAAAATGAGGTCTAGTTTTTTTCCAAATCCTAATTCAAAAAGAAGAAAATTCAAAAAATAGCACAAAAAATTCCAAATTAATTTTGATTCATGCCATTCAAAAAAATATAGCAACCTCCTTTCTAAAAAATCACATGGATCTTCCTTATTCAAACTCTTCTTTTTACATGCTAGATCTTATTAAAAAGCTAATAGTAAGATCTAACTTTGCTTAAAATCTCAAAAAAAGAGATAAAAATGCAATAAATAGTATTAAAAATTTTGAATCAATCTTGAAACAAATGGCCCCAAAATTCCAGCTATTCCTTCTCACACACTCTTATATAAGCCAAAAGAAAAAAAAAATCCCACTTGATGATAAAATATCTATTTTAATCTTCTCCCAATACTTGCCTTGAATTATAGAATTGAATATCTATTGTAAAAGATAATACCTTTAAAGCTTAAATAATCCATTTATGCCAATAATCTTCTATTTTAAATTCCATTCAAATTTATAAATATATTAGGATTATATTATTTTTCTCCTATAAATAAAATTAATTATCCTCAAAATATTTTTAATGCACTTAAATTAAATGCATTACAACAATATAAAGTTGCAAGTAAGGTTTTGGAATTCTATTATATATATGGTGATTAAACATGATTTTTATTGTAAAGATACAATTTTGGTCTCTTCTACTTTTTTTTATCACTTTTTCCAAATAAGACTATAAGAACTTCTAAGAATGAATTAAAATCATAAAAGATTTGTAAATTCTTTTCTATCAATAGTTGTAAACTAAAAAAGAACACTGTTGGATAGAAGTACACCTAAAAATTCAACTTGAATAAATCCTTTAAGATATTGTGAAGGATACAATCTTAAAAAGAAATTTATTTGTTGTAAAAATCCTTAAAACTTTAATCTTGTTTTCTCAAACTTTTCCAACATACTTATCCTTACCTCTCTTATACTTGTAGAAACAAATCTTCTTACATTCAATTATAAACTTGATCTACTTACTTCTCTTAATTGCACAACTTTTTGGTGTAGAATTTGAACTTTATTGTTGATTTCTTCTATAAATATAAAATAGTAATTCTATGATTTGTATTAGAAATATGTAAGATTTCAATCCTATGAATGTTGACAAGCTTATTAAGATTTGTAATAGTTGCAAATCTATTCTCACTTCTATCATGAGTAGCATCCATAATTTTTTTTCTATAGACAACTCAAATAAATTCAAAAGTCAAATTAGAGGACGGTATTTCACATCTTCTAATACCAAATAAAAATTTCTATAAAGGAGAGTAGTCTATTTTTTTTTAATAAAAATAATTAGTGTTTAAAAAATTATAAGTGAATTAAAGGTAGGAAGTCCACAACCTTCAAAATATAATATTTGAAGTGAGTTAATCTACCGACTTTCAAAACAAAATAAGAATAAAAAATTAACACTCTTATCAAATTATCAAAGACATGAATTTTAAAAAACTAAAAGATCAATAAATTCTTGTATCACTCAAATAGACTAAAAATCACTTAAAGATAATATAACATTAAACTAAAATAACTACTACTAAAGATAAAAAGATTAAAAAGTCTTCAAACAAGAGTAAGAACTAAAAAAATATTGAAAAGAGTGAAAAAATCTTCACTCTTACTTCCATATATACTATCTAATTATGAGATACATAATAATATTATATAACATTTTTAATACGTGTTTAATATGTAAGACACATGTCTTAATTTAAAAGATAAGTTTCTTATATCCATGCCATATTATTAATTTATATCACAAGATATCTAATTTGACTTTTGAATTTATACGTACAATATATAGCTAACTTATTGGCCAAGTTTCCAACTTGCTGTCATGGATATACTATATAAGAGACCAAATAAGAAATTTAATAAGAGAGTTTTAAAAAGAAGCTAACAAAAATTTGATTAAATCAATGAATATAAGATGAATACCAAGAGTGGTGAGTTGGAGCTCCATGAGATGTATTGTCAAGATTGAAGATCTTTTAAACTTCAATTCTAATATATTTTAAATATTAAAAAGCTTCTTAAAAAATTTCCATGTTTTTTAAAGATGAAGCAGTCTTAAGAAGGTTTTTAGACAACTATCTTAATTCTCTTGGAACTTTTTAAAACTTGATAGAATATTTTTTAAAATATTTTTATTAGATGTCTATAATACCTATAAATTAATTATAAATATATATATAAAATTAAATATTTATTTATGAATAAGAGTCAGAAATTAATTCACTTAAATATTTAATACAAAAAATACCTTTATTGTGCTTTAAATCACAAGTTTTATGAGGTAGGAGAAGAATTCTCAAACAATTAGAAAAAATAGAAATAAAATTGAAAATTATAATTTTTAGTAGAATTTTTTAATATGGATTCTCTAGATGAAAAGATTATTTTTTTTCTTTTCTTTTTAATTTAGCTAATATTTGATCATATTCTAATAAGAGTATTCTATTGTCATAGATTATTTATTAAAATAGGAATTAAGTAAGAATCTTAGATTCAAAATATTTCAAAAAAATATATATAAAAAAAAAAAAAAAAGAAGCAAAAAGAAGAGTAGGAGAAAAAAAAAAAAAAAAAAAAAAAAAAAGAAGTTAAGTCAAAAAGGAAAAAAAATGATCTTTCACCTTTTTGGATTTTTTGGAGGTAGATTGATTCAATTTTCCTGAAGAAGTCATTGAGGTTTGGCAAAGAATGTCCTAGGACCTCATTTTTCTCTCTGTTTTATTTTTTGGTATGCAATAGCTTAGTATTTCATGTAAGTTGTAACTAAAGCACTGTTTTCTTGTATTTTTTTGGATTTGATTCTCATATAGTCAAAAAAGTTAGGATGTAAAGTCTTTAATTTCTAATTTTGATAGTTAATTATTTCAAATCAAGTGGAGTTGCAATACAACTACTTTGGCATTTGGTCAATATTTTTTTCTCAAGTTGATGTGAAATATTGGTTTGATAGTTAGATTCTTCATTTCCTTCTATGTATAGATATTCAAACAAGAGATAGTCATGCAAGGCGGCCAAGCTTGTATCAACAATATATTTTATTCTTACTTTTTTTGTAATTAAAAATTATTGAGCTGTATTCCTAGAAATGTGGCAAAAGCAATTAGTGCTTGTACAAGATTTTCTTCTAGCAAAGAAAAGTTTAGTCAACTGAGTGACTCTTCCTTGATATGGTCTATATAGTAGAATGTGAGAAACTTTTGCACTATATAGTTTAAACTATCAATGGTGATAGTCTTATTTTTTTTTTTTTTCTCCAATTATATTATAACCGTATAAAAGTATTGTACTTATACTTTCATATTTTGTAAAGTTTACTTAAGGATGTACTAAGCTCCTAGCTATAGAAGGTAAAATAAAACTTATAATAAGAAGATCCTAACAATTCTAATAAAATCCTCAATATAATCAAATTAAATTATAAAAATGCTAATCAATCTTGAATTAAATTCTAAAAGAAGTTTGCAAGAATTTACAAAAAAAAGTCATAAATTAATCTTAAAATAATATATATAATAAAATATTAATTTTTTTAATGAAATAGTAAAAATAAAAATACTTATTGAATCCTAATCAAATCTTAATTTAACCTTCAACAAAACTTAAACAAATTCTAATGAAATTCCAATGAAATTCCAATAAAATTCTAAATAAATCTTAATAAAACTTTAAATCTTAATTCTATATCAAACCCTAATAAAACCTATTCAAATCTTAAATCCAATCCTAATCAAATACTAAATCTTAATCCTAGACCAATTCTAATTAAATTCTATTCAAGTTCTAAATCCAAATTAAATCTTAATAAAATCTTAGTCCAATCATAATCAAATCCTAAATCTTAATTAAATTCTAATCAAATCCTAATTAAATGTTAAATTTTAATAAAATTCTAGTAAAGTTTTAAATCTTGATCTTAGACTAAATTCTAATGAAATTCTAAACCAACTATAATCAAATCTTAATCAAATCGTAATCAAATCTTAATCAAATACTAAATCTACTTTAATCAAGTTCTAAAAAAATCTTAAATAAATCCTAATTAAATCCTAATTAAATTCTAAATTTCAGATTGAATCTAATCAAATCTTAAATCCTAAATTAAATCTTAATTAAATTTCAAATCTTAAAAAAATTCTTAATAATTCTTATAGAAAATTTAAACCTCAAAAATTGATGATCAAATTATTGATATTGATTCAAAATTTACATACTTCAAAAATTAAGCTAATAATAAGTAAAAAAAATGAGATAAGTTGTACTTACCAATTGAAAGATATGCAAGATAATCCATTTAGATATTGAGAAGCTTCTTTCTCAAATCTTAATGCCGAGCTTCCAACACCAATATCTCCTTCTTAAATTATTGAGTTACTCTCAAAATTCATAAAAATATAAAAAATTAAATATACTATCAATATAAATAATATTTATTTTAATCAAACTTGAAAATTATTAAAAAACTTAAAAATTGTCACTGACCTTCAAACTCTAATTTTTGAGACCTCAATCCATTTGAACTTTAATAACCTTCAATCTAATTGTTTAATTAGTTTCAAATTTATAGCATATATTTAGTATAATTATATTCAAAAATCTAAAAAATTTTACTTATACATCTATTTTAAAACTTACAAAATTATCCAAAATATCAACCTTGTTTTATTTTATAAAAATTGAAGTCACCCAAAAATATCTTGATTTTGCAAAGCTTTTATAAAGTTTTTATAAATTCAAATCCTTCAAATCTTATATGTGAAGAAGCCTAATTTGCTTAACTTTCAAATTATATTCTCTAATTTATAAAAAGAATCTCCAAAAATAAGGTAGATGCTCAATTTTATATCTCAAGATCTAATTTCAAGCCTAATTAGCAACTGGTCCTGTCTACATATTAATTCTTATTTTCTTGAGGTAATTTTTGCTAAAATCAACTCCTAACTTCTTCTTTCATATGTCTATATTCTTTATTTTTCTAATCTATCATATTTTGTCTTATTTATGGCTATACAAAGTAAATAGAATTTATTTTTATAAATGGTAATTCTAATATTATAAGCTTTTACTACGTGCATATTTTTAATCTATATTTTTTTATTAAATATATTTTATTAGACTCTTCTATGATAAAATAAATTTTTATTTATTTAATGGCCATGTTACTATATAATAATATCAAATTGCATGGATTTTATGGCAATATTTATAGCCATTATGGGATGAAATCTAATCTTAATTATGGTGATTAGATGTATAGTTAGAGAGTTGGAATTGATGTAATAGGTAGTTGTAAGCATCAAGGTATAATATACCATTGCTACTTCAAGGAGTTATGAGTGTACATGGGAAGCTCATTGTACAACTCGATTGTAATTGGAGATATACAAGACTAGAAAAGATTGTAGGATAGAAAACTCTCCTTTAAACTATTTTGAATTTTTTTCTTATTTTGTAGCTCGAAATATAAGTTCTAAGTGAGAATTCATTTGAACTCAATTGATAATTTTTATTAGTGAAGTAAGAGTTATTGACAATCTTAAATGCTTTACGACAAGTACTATAGTTTATGTTCATCATTGCTTTCAAAAGATAATTTTTTTTCTGTAATGCATCTTAAGACTTATGTATATAGAACAAATCTCTTGATTTGAGGAGCTGTCATGGATATACATAGATACACTAATAGATATCTATATGATTAGATAGGAATAGGTAAAAATAGATAAAAATATATTAATTTCATAATACTTTTTAGAAAATCTTCCTAGAACCTTCATAGACACTGCTATGATTTAATATGTGTTTGTAATTAATTGATAGGTTAAAAAATTGGTCAAAAAATTAACCACAAATTGATAGCTTGCAAAACAAACACATTATATGGCACACATATAGAAAACTTATCTTAAAAATTAAAATATGTGTTTTACAAAGTCAATACATTTTAGAATTCCTATAAGACATCGCCATGTAATTCCTAGTTAAGAGTATATATGGAGGCAAGAGTGAAGCCTTCTTCATTCTTTTCAACACCTTTTTAGTCTTTAGTCTTATTTCAAATCTTTCTAGTTTTCTTATTTTTTGACAATAGCCATTTTAATTCAATATTATATCATCTTTAGATGACTTTATAGTTCTTTTCAATGACATAAGGATATATTGAGGATTTTCTTTTTTTGAGATTTATATAAATCTGACAATTTGAAAAGAGTGGTAATTATTCTTCTTAGTGGAAATTTTCATTTGCTATTAGAGGTTGCGGATTACCTTCCTCTAATTTAATTTTTTAAATTTACTTGAATTATCTATAGAAAAAAAAGTTATCGATGCTATTCTTAGCAAAAGTGAGAATAGATTTGTAACTATTGTAGATCTTCAAGAACTTATCAATACTTTAAGAATAAAAATCTCATATATTTTCAATATGAATCATGGAGGTACTATGCCTACATCTATGGAAGAAGTTTAGAGTCTATGACAAAAAATTGTACAATTAAAAAAAGTAAGTAGATCGACCTAGCAATCAAATCCAAAAAGTTTTGCTTCTATAAGTATGATATGGATAAGAATTAATATGCCTAAGAAGTTTAATGGAACAAGATCAAAATTTCAAGGATTTTTGAAACAAGTCAAGTTCTATTTGAGGTTGCATCCCTTCCAATATCTCAATGGATTTACTGAAGTTGGATTCATTAGCATACTTCTATTAGGAAGTGCTCTCTCTTGGTTTACATCTTTAATAGAAAAAGATTTGTAATTTTTTTATAAGTTGAATTCATTTTTAGAAGTATTTTATGGCTATATTTAGAAAAAGTGATTGAAAAAGAGTAGCAGAGACTAAGCTTTTATCTTTAAGGCAAAGATTATGGTCAATCTTCATATATACTTGTGAATTTCAAAATCTAACTTGCGACATGGATTGGAATGACAAAGCCCTTATTAATCAATTTTGATATAGATTGAAAGATAATATCAAAGATTTGTTCCTAATAATACCAAAGGCAAAATCTTTGGAACAATTTATCACTAAAGTTATAGCATGTGATAATTAATTATTTGAAAGATATCAAGAATAAAGATTTGGCTAAAAAAGAATAAATAAAATAATAATGGCAAGTCCCAAGTTTTTAGAAACTTATTCATCAAGGCCAAAATCAATGTAAATTGATATGGTACAATTTAAACTTCTCATAGAGGAAAAAAAGACTCAAAAATGTTAAGAGGGCTTATGCTTATATTGTAGAGAAGCTAAATATACTGCTCAATATTATACAAAGAAAAAATACAATTACAAAATAGGAAGCATGGTTGCAAAAGATCAATTATATTCAATTAATGGAAGTTGAGTCACAAATAAATTTACATACAGGTCAACCAAATAAAAATGAAGTTAGCAAAAATAAGTTTTTATAGTTACAATAGAGATCATGCAGCTGGAATCTTGTAGAACTCCTAGTAAAGGTCTTATTCTCTCCTCAGATCCCTCACCTTATTTTACAATAGAAATTTATTTAGGACCTAAAAATTACAAAGTCTTAGCTTTGTTAGATTCAAGAGCCTCAACTTGTTTTATAGAAAAAGGTTTTGTCAAAAAACAAGAAATATTATTAGTCAAAAAATTAAACTTATACATATAGAAGTCATAGATGGTCATTCGCTATTTTTTGGAAATTTAATGTATGAGACTATTCCTTTAGATGTAGCAATTAAAGATCACAATAGCATAATAATATTTAATATAATAAGCTCTCCAGCCAATCTAGTTATTTTAGAATTGTCTTGGTTAAAAAAATATAATTCTTAGATAAATTAGATTTTTCATAACCTTAATTTTTTTAATAGTTTGATCCAAAATCTTGTTAATTAAGTAAAAATAAATAAGTCTAATACATCCAAATCCTTACTGATAGATGAAAGAGCTTTTATGCATGTCACAAAAGATAGGATTAACTTTTGATTTATATACCATGTCTATTATTAATGGTCAAAAGATGTCAACTAGTATTTTTAGTGAATATCAAGATTTTTAAGATATTTTTTTAAAAACAAGAACATTGATATTCTTCCAAAGCATCATCTTTATGATTATTCCATCAATCTTTATAAAGGAGCTCAATCATTATTTGGACCAATCTATAACCTATCATAAAATAAGTTGATTGCACTCAAGGAATATATTGATGAAAATTTGGCTAAGGATTTCATATATCATTTAAATCTCCAATCAAGGCTCTTAACTTATTTGTGAAGAAAAAAGATGGATCTCTATAGATGTGTGTGGACTATCAAAGACTCAATAAGATCACCATGAAGAATAGGTATCCTCTATCTTTGATTTCAGAACTTCTTGATCAATTTAATCAAGTAAAGATCTATACAAAAATAGATCTACAAAAAGCATATAATCTGATATACATTAAAAAAAGAGATGAATGGAAAATTATATTTCAAACCACGTATGAGGATTTTGAATATAATGTCATATCTTTTGGATCCATAAATACACCAACTACTTTTCAACATCTAATAAATGATTTCTTTCAAAATTTTCTTAATGATTTTATCATCTATTATTTGTACAACATCTTAATCTATTCTATAAATATATAAGAGCATAAAGTTTATGTTCATTATGTGTTACAAAAATTTACAGATGTAAGATTATATGCAAAGTTAAAAAAGTATATATTCTATACTATTCAAGTTGACTTCTTAGGATAGATCATTTCTAAATGAAAGGCTAGTGATGGATCTGAAGAAGATCTACACTATCATAGATAAGAAGATTCTAAAAACAATAAGAGATGTGTAATGTTTTTTGGACTTTGCCAATTACTATTCGATCTTCATCAAGAATTTTTTTCAAGTTGCACCCCTATTTATACATTTGACTTGTAAAGACAAACTTGAGTAGAGTAAAGAAGCTAAAGAATTATTTGATGCTTTAAAATAAGAATTTATTTTTGTACTAATTTTATATTGTGTTCACTTCTTCAAGGAATTTTTTATGAAAATAAATGCATTAGACTTTGCCTTAGGTGCAGTATTATCACAAATAGGACCAAATAAAAAATTCTATCTAATATCTTTTTATTCTTAAAAACTTTTCAATAGCAGAGATTAATTATGAGATCCACAAGAAAGAGCTTCTTGCAATTATAGATTCATTTCAAAAATGGTGTCATTATTTACAAGGTACCTCAAGTCCAATCACCGTATATATAGATGACAAGAACCTCAAGTATTTCATGTTTGTACATGTTTTAAATCATTGCCAAGTTTATTGGAGCATGTCCTTATGAAGATTTGATTTTAAGATCACTTATCAAGTCAAAAAATAATAAGATTTGTTAGACGTCTTTTCTAGATATTCTTATTTTGTACCAAAAGAAAGAGATATATCTTTGATTAATAAAGAAAAATTTACTTGAAGCCAAAATATTTTTACCTTTGAGCATCAAAATCAACATTGACTATTGATTCAATGTTTGTCAAGTAAATTCAATCGAATATGTCCTCTGATTCACTTGTCCATAATATTAAGAATAATTCTTTTAAGTCTCATGATATTTCAAAGTTTGAGTTTAAAAACAATCTACTCTATTTTTAGAGATGATTATATATTCCTGAAGGTAGAATATGATTATGTATTCTTCAAACTTATCATGACTTTTTAGTAGCAAGATATTTTAGATACAATAAGACTTTGAAGCTACTAATGGAAGATTTTTGTAGGCCTCAAATATAGAAGGCACTCAAAGACTTTGTATAATCATGAGATATTTATTTAAGATCCAAAATACCACGTCATTGACCTTATGGACTTCTTCAGCCATTACCTATTCCAAAAAAACCATGATCTTCTATTTTTATAGATTTTATTATGGATCTTTTAATCTCAAATTTTTATGATTCTATATTTGTGGTAGTATATGGTTTATCAAGATGGCATATTTTGTACCATGTACAAAATCTATCACAAGTAAAGAAACAACCAAGATTTTTTTTAATAACATCTATTGCTATCACAGATTATCTAAAAATATTATATTAGATAGGGAGACTCAATTTATATCAAGATTTTGGAGAATCCTTTTAAATATTTTAAAGATGGATATAAAACTCTCTTTTGCTTTTCATCCTCAACTTGAATAACAAATAAAATACATAAATGAAGTTTTAGAGCAATATTTGAGGTGTACCATTAATTATCATTAAGATGATTGGATAATTCTTTTACTATTAGTAGAGTTTACATATAATAATTTGGTACATTCTTCTATTCAATAAATACTTTTTTTTACCAATTATAGTTATCATCTACAACTTCATACTTTTAACTTTTTAAAAGTTGATTAACTTGTGGCAAAAGATTTGGCAAATTGTTTGTTAGAGTTACATGCAATAATAAAGGTGCAATTAAAAAGAGCTCTAAAACAACAAAAAATTAATGTAGATGCCTATTGCAAGGAACAACTACAATTCAATATAGGTGATAAAATATGGATACTTTGTCATAATATCAAAACTACTCATTCTTATGACAAGTTAGACTATCATAGGCTTGGATCTTTTCTTATTTATAAATGAGTCAATCTTATTGCTTATTGATTATATCTATTGGAGTCTATGAAGATCTACCTTATATTTTATATATCTCTTCTTAAGCCATATAAGACAGTGAATATCTTGGAAAAAAGACAAATACTACTTCTTCCTATAGAAGTAGATAATAATCAAGAATTCAAGGTGGAAGAAGTCTCAAATTCAAGGTGACACCAAAATAGGTTAGAATATCTTGTTAATTGGCGTAGATATGATATTAGTGAATATATATGGAAGCTAATAAAGAAACTTGTAAATGCAACAAAGAGAGCTGAAATTTTTTATCAACAACATCCATCAAAACTAAAATAAAGAATAGTAAACCTTTGCTATAAAAGAAACAAGATCAAATAAAAATAACATTCTATCTTTCTATCCTTCTTTGTAGTTTCTATTTATTTGTGACACTAAAGAGGTGGAGAATCAATAATCAACAAATTCAATTTAAGAGCTTTTATTTGTTGACTTACTAAATGAAACATTACAATTGTTATAATATTTAAGACAACAAAATCTAGATGAAGATCCTAAAGAATTAGATGTTATATATGAAAATTATTTTGAGAATAAACCTATAGAAAGAGATTTGAATACAAGAAAAGACTAATTGCATGAGCTTACATATTAGGATCATACAATTAACCATATTCCAAACTACTAAAAATACCAAAAAATACTACATTACTTTTTCCTACTAATAATATTCCTTCATCAACTGATAACATCAATGTGTAATCCTGCACTCTCAAAAGACTGCTCAAAATACACAAATTCCATCCAACACTAGAAATAATAGTCTTCTGTTCCAACCAATCTTGCTTCAGACAATTTCTGTAATCACAGACTTCTTTTGTCAAAACACACACAACTCTCAATTAACAACAATCATAATCTTTCATCCAGAATCACTTTTCTATAGAATTTGATAATAAACTTTTAATATTTTTTTATAATAATTTAATCACATAATACTCCAATTACATACTCAATATCTCATAAATCAATTTCTAATTTATTCCACAGATTCACTTCACAGTATTCAAAAACTATCCATTACTTTTCAACTACAAAAAAAACAAAGAAAATAAAGAGGTAGCATTAAGCTTACCCCGACTCATGACTATCACAATCTAGTCCCTCTAATATCTTCTTCAACTTGCTTATGCTTTACTTTTAAAATTCTAAATTTTAATTATTATTCTCTACTTAATTATTTTTCACAACTAATTCAATCATCTAACCTACTGAATTGACAACCCTAAGATTGATTAATCTACTTTATCCTTATCTTATAAAAACAAATTTCTACCCATTCTACATAGCCCTACTTTTAATTGTATAGTGTCCTTGCAAACACAAAATTGATACATATCTAAAAAAACTACTTAATAAAAATTTGTAAAATTGACAACATCAATACTTGTGACTGACCAATATTAACTAAATCATCTGCCAATTTTGTTACTTTAGCATTCAAAGCCTCAATTTTAGCCTTCAATTCCTCCGTTTCACATTTGTATTGATCACTCATTATTGCTTTCTCTTATGCCAAAACTCTACTTTTTTCCATTTCATTTGCAACTGGCACTTGACTTTCTTTCATTTCAAATCCCATGTCTAGCGATTCTAGAGCAATTCTTCTCGTTGACCTTCCACGATCTGTATGATGTATTCTTTTTCTTTTGTCCAAGCTTCTTATTTCTGTAAAAACCTCCACTTTAATGTCAACTTGGAATCTATATTTTTTTGGATGATCCGTTCTTTCTCTTCAATTCTTTCATTCTACTTTGATATCACTTTTTTACTTGCTTCCAATTCCTGTTTGATACTACCTTCTACATCCAATGCTCATACTATGTAATATATTTATAAAATATACTTCAATAAATCATTCTTAAGGTGTACGCCTTTCTATAGTCAACCCTGTAAAAATACTAACTGATTGATATCTAAAAAAATCAAGACTTCATTCTCTTCCTCCACCACCGAATGAATCAGAGCCGGTTTTGATACAACTTTTGGAATTGCTTCTTGTGCCAATGTACGACTAGATTTTCTAATTTTGTATATTATATTTCGTAAATTGGCAGTCATTACTAATAAATTCTGTTCACCTTATTGAGATATTGGCAAGGATACATTTCTCTCTGCTATTGGCATTGCTTGTCTCAATTTAAATGTAATCACTACATAGACATAGTTGAAACAGAGCAACACTGTAAACTTTCCTATTTTGTCTTTGGCTCCCATTTTTACATAAATACGGATTACTATATAAGCTACCTAATTAAATACCATCCTCTCAAGAATTCCTATTATTACAAATAATAATTGTCTTGACATATACATCATATGTCGATACAAGCCTAAATGCCTCAGCACAAAGCGCAACCATTCCATGAGCTCTGATGTAATTGTTCAACCATTTGTCAACCTTGATTCTTCTCAAATGATGACATTCTACTTTTGAAAAATCTTCTTGGGCTGAAATCACTTGATTCTTTGATTTCTACCATAAGGTCTCCAATTGGAAGATACAACACCTTTTCTAAGATCTTCTCATCAATACTAATAATATAGCCTTGTATTACACTCGATCTATCCTCTAGGTCATAGTTCACAATGTATTCTTCCAATAATGCCACATTAATTGAGGGCAAGCTATTTGACCTTCGCAAGAATTGAAATATTTGTGCATTTTAAAAATATCATATTCTTCTTAGCATCCAATAAATCTCCAATTTCATAGGCTCTATATTAGTAATGATTACTATGGATGGTGGTTCCAAATTACATTTAGCTTTCACATTTTTTCCACTTTCCTCTGTATCTGTAGTTCTCTTTGCACTTTCAATTGCCATGTCGTATACTCTTTCAAGCTCTAACCATTAATGCTATTTTCCAGTACTCTTGAAACAGAAGAAATTGTAATACAAAAAAACAACAACAGAATGCGATACCAAAGAATGACCTTGAATAGATGCACCACTCCTATTTTTTTATCTAGTGGTGATAATGACAACATGATATCCATACTATCTATTTTTCTTGTCGTTCCATCTGACCTACTACTAATTATATTTCAACTATCTTTTCAGTTGCCTCTATATTCTAGTCTATCTAAACTAATAATTATAGCCCCAAAGAAAAATTAAAACCCATCTCAAGTTTTAAGTATAATACAACCTTAAATGGTTCTCGTTAATATGTGTACTGAATTGATGGTCCATAAAATCTTCCAATTGAATTGATCCATTAAAAAATCCTTCAACCACCTAATACAAACCATGCCATCGGACTTGAAATTTTTTTGAAAAATTATTAAAATAACTATCATAAAAGAAGACCAAATCATTGGACATAAAACTCTCGATTCGTAGTTTACTACTGTAGTAATTCTTCTGTTGTTTTTGGATAGCTTCTATCGTTAAAAGAGCAGTAGTCTAAATTTTATCCAATTCTTTTAATTTTTCCAACCGGTATTGTACGGACTTTTTATCACTCAGTTGTTCATCTACAATGATTTGTAAACTCTAGAATTCTAGTTCGATAGGTAAGTTCATTTCTTGTTCGTAAATCAATTTGAATGGAGTGGAATTAGTTGTTACTTTATACGCCATATGATACACCCATAAGGCTACAGATAATTTGGTATCCCAATCTGTACTTGCCTCCAAAATAGTCTTAGTTAATATCTTGCATAAAATACCGTTGGTATTTTTTGTTTGCTCATTAGCTCTAGAATGATATGGAATTATTTTTCTATGCTTGATCTCACACATGTCCACCAAAGCTATAATTGTAGAATTAATGAGATGGGTTTTGCAATCACTAATCAATTTTTTAGGACACCCAAATCAAGTGATAATATTCTCGTATAAAAACATTGCAATAGTGTTTGCATTATTATGTCATGTAGCAACAACCTCTGCACATTTGGTTATATAGTCCATAGCAACTAAAATATACCATCTCTATCTATATCTCAATACTGGAGCAATTGCTCCGTAGAATATGTAAATAAAATTTGTGGTAAGTTATTGGTTGGTTATTGATAACCTTGAAAATTAGACTTATGGTTAGGTAGTTTAGTTGGTAATAATAGGTTGTTAGTGGAACAAATGGTTAAGAATTCAAAGGTTCATAATCTTTGGAATCTGCTGGCCGACAGTCCATCTTTTGATAGGATAAAGAAATTGAAAAAGGGAAATCAGGACTAGACTGTGATAGTCGTAAGCCGGAGTAAGCTTAATGCTACCTCTTTATTTTCTTTGCTTTTATTATTTTCTTATGAAGAATTATGATTTAGAAAAGTATTGTTGAAACTGTGATTAGAATATTTTGGAATATGACTTTGGACTGACCGTTTTGGAAAAAATTTGTGACCTTGAGAATTGAAATTATCGAATTATATTGTATTAAGTAAAGATATTGAATTCTGTGTGATGAATTGAAAAACTAAATATAATAAGTAAGCTAGAGATCAATAATTGAATATATATAAACTACAAAGAGAGTAAGTGGAAGATGAACTGATAAGAATTTGGAAGTATTGTTGAATTGATATTCGTAGAATGGATTAGATAGAAGTAGTAAGCCTTGGTGTTTTATAGTTTGATAATTGATTTCAGATAGCTAAAATATAGTCAATTGTGATACTAACAGATCTAATTTATATAACCAGTCTTTCTCCATGTTCAAACCCACCTCTATTAGTTCAATTGCTTTAGTATATTGAAGCTTGAATACAATGAGAACAATATTTTGGCACCGCGATCAGGAAAATAATAACAATATGAAATGTTAGAAATTGATTGTATGAGAGATGGGATTATATGTTGAATGAGAATGTGAGAAAAATCAATTTTAGGGTTACAAATATGTGACTTATAATTCAAGGTAATATTGATTTTATAAAGAAGAATGAAAGATTATGATGGATAATCATGAAGGAGAGGATTATCAAAGAGTTAATCGACAAACAAAAGAAAGACATGAGCAATTATGCATAAGAAATCTCCTACGGGAACAACAAAAAAGAATTGTAGGTCCAAGTAAAACTAAAAGAAGAAAAATTCAAATTCAAATAGCAAGGAGACTAGTGATAAAATCAATGGCCGTGGGAGTGCCAGAAGTACCAATTGCGATACAAATGAGAGCAGTATAAGACTGCACTATAAGTGTGGCACCATTATCTACTTTTAGTGGTTGGTTGAGCTCTGATCTCGATCACCATATATCTCAATTCTTGATACCGTGCGTGACTAATAATGGTAGAACTGAAGACATTTGGTTGAGATGGTTGCCAGCAACTTTAAAAGATACAGCTTTTAAATGGTATAATCGGCAACCAGTGGATAAATTTTTCAATTGGAAGGCCTTGAGGAATGCCTTCCTAACTCATTTTAGACCAATTGGATTTCAAGATCGGCTTAGAGAAAGTTTGATGAATAGCAGGATGTTTGCAAGGGAATCTGTAGAGTCCTATTATGGCCGGGTCATGGATATACTTCGTAAATGGCCAAATAATCAAATACCAGATGTGTTTATATTGTCAATATTAATTAATAGTTTGTATCCACCAGAATTGAAAATGTTTGTAAAAAAAACTCAACCAACTATGGTAGAGGCATCGTTGGCACAAGCAAAGGTGTAGAAAGAATGTCATTATGACCAATTGGTAACAATGGGAGCGATGATGATTCCAAGTTTAGGAAGCCAACAAATACAATTGAAAAATGTATCCATGGATAATTATCCACAAATGGCTACTTCTAATATGAAGAATGTTATGTTGCAAAAACCAATTAATGCTACCGTATTCCAAGTAATAGCACCAATAACAATGACACCTTATTTTATATCGCCAACCTATCAACAATCGGAGTTGTTCACAAATGCAACTATTAAAGATCCAAATGAAGCCTTGTTATTAAATCTAACAAAGAAAGAAGAATTAGCCATGAATTTGGCTAAAGATAAGGAGAAATAACATAAGCCTTCTAATACAAGACCTAATGTATGGTATAATAATTATAAGGGACAAGGTTATTTTGATACCGAATGTCCATCATCCAAACAAACAGATGTTCAATGTACATTTTGTGGAAGAAAGCACCCTATCCAAAATTGTTGGCATTTACAAAGGCAACAACAGTTCGATAACTAGATGTTAATAGAGCCAACTCAATGAGATGTAAATCATGTACAGACTGGAAATATGGGTGGTTGGAATAGTAATTGGTCAAATTGACCTAATTGTGGCTTTGGAAATTTTTAAAATACTAATTATAATCCGGTTTATGGAATAAATATACAGAACGGTGGAAATAATCAAGGAGATAATCCCCAAACTATATCAATTCAGCAGTCCAATTTTTGACCAGTAGCAACTGGTCAGCTAGGATCATTTACCATAGCTATCTGGAATCGGCCTAGTAGATATATTCTAGTGGAGACTTCAAGTGTACCTAACGGTATGGGCCGAAAACCACTATGTTACTATCGGTGTCGGCAAATTGGTCATTATGCCAGTGAATATCCTAATCTAAGATTTATAGACGAATATACTCCAGTATGTGGAAATTACAAGCAATCGGGTCATTTTCATTATCATTGCAATGTTCTATTTAACTCTAATAATGATGATCAGAAGATACAATCGTCTATGCAAATTGTAGAGAAAAAATATAATGGGAAACAAGAATCACCAGTTCATCAGGTGGAAGTAGTCCAAGTTGTCCTTATAAGAAATCAGTAGAAGGATAAAGAACCAATTCAAATATTGGAGGAACCAATTCTTATAAATTGCGATAGACTGTTATCAAGCAAAAGTAACCCAGTATAAATTTCGAATAGAAATCTAAAATAAGATACAAGTCAATCTTTTGTATTTAGTCTTGTTAGTTTATTTGGTCAAGCACCAAATTCTAAAGAACCAATATCAGTCCAATTGGGAGAATAATCTTACTCATTGAAAGAACTAATTTTGCAAGCTCCATCAAATTTAGTTCCAGTAGCTTTATCAATTTTTAATATAGAGAAAACCAATTTACCTAAGTCGATATCTAAGACTAGGAAGAAGAAACGGACATTGGAAATTACCACTAATATAGAATTCTAAGATATTCTAAAAGATTTGGCACCATATAGTCCACGATCTCTATGAAGCAACTATTGGCGGTAGCACCTGAGTGCCGAACTATCTTAAATTCCTCATTAGTTTATCGTAGATCTCAAAATAAAAAAATCCGAGAAGTAAGTTCGAATCCTGATTCGGGTGCACCAACAATTGATGTCTCAATTAATAGAGTGTTAGTATCGGGAGTGCAAGTAAATGGAGGATCTAGTATAAATCTTATGAATGTCGCTATAATGGAGGAGTTGGGTTTGGATCACTTATTGCCCACTACAGTGGTTTTGATAATGGCTCTCTCTAGTTGAGTTAAACCTATGGATATTTTACAAAGTATTAATACAAAAATTATGGGAATTATCTACAAAATTGATTATATTATTTTTTGATTACAAAGCTCTATATTGTCATACCTAATATTATTGGGGTAACCTTGGATGTATCAAGCTAAAGCTCAAAATGACTAGGGCCATTGTCGGGGTAGAGAGAGTTTGCCTTAAGAAAATGCTGGGCTTCTGGCTGTCACTAATTATTCAATCAAGCTTGAAAATAAAGGAAGCCCTAAGTTTATATATAATTTTTTCTTTTTTGAGTAATTACACCAAATTCACAATCCTCTAGTAATCCACAACTTCCAAAATATGATAAAATCTTCTAAAACCTTGTTTATTCTTATGTGAAGTTTTTTCCAAACTTCAACACCTCATATCTCTTAATCGAACCATCCAAACAAAATCAAATTTTACATGAGGTACTGATGTATTCTTATTAACTTCTACAACAATTTTCAACTACAAATTCATTGCAGATCTTGAGATATCTTGAATTCCTAACAGTCGCTTCAAATCCTTGTCTTTATACATCTGTATGCAATTTTCTTCATATCTCACAAAATATGCTCAATACCACGAAATTTGTATGTATAACTTCTTAACACAAAATTTTACATTCTCCAAAAATTTTGAACGAAAAATTCGTCCGAAAACTCAAGTTATGGCTCCAACCATTACTACAAACAAACCCGCTTACTTATTGCTTTTGATTTGGAAGCGCAGCCTTCAACTCCTTACAACTCCTTTATATGAACTCCAAAAACAATAATTCGTCCATGAAAGATGTAAGTCTTGAAATCGCCATTCTAGTCGCATCTTCTGATCTTCAAAAGCTACTGTAAAACTCCTCGTACCCTCAAAAGAGTAACAATATGTCTTAAATAAACACCTTAACTTCAAACGGCTATAACTTCTTCACCCTAACTCCAAATCCTCTAATTTTTGCACAAAAATTATACCCCAAATCTTAAACTTTACAACCCTATCTTGTAATCTCTGAATGTTTCTTTCATGTCGCCGAAACCCTTCTTAAGGTTGTGGGCAGCCTCTTCAAAGCCCATTGGGCATGGTATTTGACCAATAGGGATGAAGTTCCCCATTTCTTGCCTTCATCCCACCATGCCTTGCTTTCATCCCTCTCAATTAGCCTCCTATTAGTTTAGATTTTCATCCTTAGGCTTCCACCTTCTCCCAAGGCTTTATACTAAATATTTAGGTCGTATATATATATATATATATATATATATATATATATATATATATATATATTTTAATGTCAAAATCAAAAGAAGTAAAGAAACAAAGTAAAGTTTCTTATATCAACTCCTTTTAATTTAATCTACTAGCTACTCTAACACAAATCTAGATTTATCAACATATAATATATTTTAACTAATTTTTACATACTGTAAGCATTTACTATACGACACCGTGGTACATTGACAATTAGAAAAGGTAATGATAAAATTATGTTTCAAATGTACCCTGTCTAATATCATGGAGAAACTCAATTTTCCAGTTCAAAATTTACATTGAATTGTGAAGATGAGTCTACAGAAGAAGAAATTGGTGCACTTGATCCAATTTTTGCCAATACAAGACAAGATGTTAATCACGTTAGTGCTATGGAACTGAAGTTGGAAAGTTCTAATTTGTCAGATTTTATAAAAGATTTTGGAATTGAGCAAAATATTATTTCAAAGACTACTGAAATTCCATGATATCAACCAATTAATTTAGGTACAAGGGGGGCTCTCCAAATCATTCAAACTTACGATGGTATAAAAGGCAAAGAGAAAGAAATTTGGGTGGATTACTTTTTAACAAATAAAACTACTTTTGCATGGTCGTATGTGGATTTGAAAGGAATTCTAGCTAAAGTTTGTGAGCATCGAATCATATTGGAAGAAAATCTTACACCAATAAGTTAATGACAACATCAACTTAATCCAAAATACTCACTTATGATAAAAGAAGAACTAAAGAAACTCTTAGAGGTTGGATTTATCTATCCAGTTTCTTTCAGTGAATGGGTTTCACTAATTATTATAGTACCAAAAAAGGATGGAAAATTTCACATCTGTCAAGATTTTTGTAAATTAAATGTGACTACCAGGAAGGATTATTTTCTTTTACCATTCATGGATAGTATATTGGATGTTGTCATTAGACATGAATGTCATTCATTTCTTGATGGATTCTTCAGTTATAATCAAGTTAAAATTGTAAAATAAGACCAGTTAAAAACTAATTTTACTATGAAATGGGGGACCTTTGTCTATAAGATTATGCCATTTAGGCTTTGTAATGTACCAGCTATATTTCAAAGGATAATGATGCAAGCATTCCAAGATTATCTACGAATTTTAATAAAAATATTTCTAGATGATTTCTGTACATTTAGTATAAGGACCAAATATTTAGAATGTCTAGATCAATGTTTGAATCAATGTGCCAAATATGGAATTTTTTTAAATTCAAAAAAGTACTAATTTGGTATACTTTTTGATAAACTATTCGATCATATAGTTTCAATGGCACGCATTGCTATAGATCTGGATTAAATTAAGATTATAGTAGAATTAAAGCAACCAGACACTGTTACTAGTGTTCGAGCATTTGTCGGCCATGTCAATTATTATCGGCAATTTATTTATCTATTCACAGTTATATGCCTTCTCTTGACAAATCTCTTGAAAAAACCACCAATCAATAAAACCAGTCTAATTTGGACAAAAGAATGTACAATTGCATTCAAAACATTGAAATAGAAATTGGTTTCAACACCAATATTGGTGGCACCTTGTTGGACAAAACCATTCCAAGTTTATATAGATGCATCTAATATTGCGATTGATTCTGTGCTAAGCCAGAAAGATGACCGGGATTTTGATTACTCTATTTATTATGTAAGTCATGAATTGGTAGCAGCTGAAAGAAATTATACAACAACTGAAAAAGAAGCATTGGAGATGATTTATTCTGTACAAGATTTTTGACATTATCTTCTTGGTTATAAATTTGTTTTTCATGTCAACCATAATGCTTTAAAATATATGATTAATAAGCCTCAATTGAGTGGTTGTATTGTACGATGGATTTTATTCTTGCAAGAATTTAACTTTACTATTCAGGTAAGACCTGAAAAATCATATTCCAATACGGACCATTTATCTCGATTATCCAATATATTGGATAATGAACCCATTAACGATGCACTATCCGATGCAGAATTGTTTGCAGTAGATGTAATTATTTCAGAGTATAGTGAAATAATTCAATACTTGATATTTCAAACCTTTCCACACAATTTTAATGAAAAACTTAAATGATGCATAATATTAAAATGTGCACTGTAGAATGTATAAATGACGTTTCTGGTTCGTTATCGGTTAAATAGTAGTAATGTTGGGATTTAGATGAATGGTTAGTTCGATTAGTTGTTAATAGTAGGAAGTTAGGAACATATGCGGTTAAGAAGCCAAAGTTTCACAACCTGTGAAATCTGCTGAATGATGATTCATATTTTAGTAGGATAAAGAGGTTGAGGAAGAAAGAATGGGAGCCAGACTGTGATAGTCATGAGCCAGGGTAAAGCTTGGAGCTACTCTTTTGTTTTCTTTGCTTTTGTGTTTTTCTTTAGTATTGGTTTTAAGAAAAGGATTGCTGAAACAGTGATTGAGATATTGAAAATTATGAATTCGAATTAATTAATTTGGAGAAAGAAAGTGTGATTGTGATAATAGAGATTATTGCATTGTATTAGTAGCACTGGAAGATTGAGTAAAAGTAAAGGAATTGAGAATTGAAGTACTGTGGAAAGAGATTAAACATCCTGTAGATGTCAAGAATGTTAGTGATATTTAGTAGCTGCAGGGCAGTGAACGATTGTAGAGATTGTGAAGGGATTGAATTGAGATGAGGAAGAGAACTTTGGAAGTTTTAGATAATTAATACATAATCAATTGTGACATAACATATCCAATTCATACAACGAGTCTTTCCCCGAGATCGAACCTACCTATACTGATCAAATATCTTGGTGTTTTGAGTCCGAGTCAAACGACGATTACAATTTTGGCGCCGCTGCCGGGGATTGACAACAGTATGAAATGTTAAAGAATTGATGGTACAAAAGACGAGATCGAAGGAGTATGAGCGGTGATTACGACTATGATAATCACAGAAGGAATCAACAAGTAAAGGAAAGACAAGAGCGATTTTATTTCAGAAATTTATTACGACAACAACAAAAAGGGATTCAAAGTAAGAAACATCGATGGAGTTGGATAAAGCCGTGGCTGCATGCATGTGCGAATATTCGAGCATATCCAAGTTCTGAAAGAAGTGTAATATTGCACCATTATATACCATTGGAGAAATTACCGCGAGCGCTTGTAGGAGATACCGCGAGTAACAAAGCGTCAGAGTCAAGTTCAGTAATTATAAGAAGTTTAAGTACAAAAGAATTGAATAATAGCGATAGTTTACAAGAAAGAAGAGTGAGCAAATATCAAATTGGAACAAAAAGAAGAATTCATATTAATATAGCAAGAAGACTAGCGCAAGCACCAATGGCAGAAGAAGCATCCGTAGTGCCAATAGCAGTACAGATGGGAGCAATTGGAGATCGCACCACCAGTGTGGCTCCATTACCCATGTTTAATGGATGGCCGGGTTCTGATCCCGATCAACACCTGTCCCAATTTTTGACAGCGTGTGTAGCCAATAATGGTAGAACTGAAGATGTCTGGCTGCAATGGCTACTAGCGACTTTAAAAGATACAGCATTTGAATGGTATATTTGACAACCAGTGGGACAATTTCCTAATTGGGAAGCATTGAAAAATACTTTTTTAATTCATTTTCGACCAATAGGATTCGAAGATCATCTTTGAGAAAATTTGCTGAACAGTAAAATGTTTGTGGAAGAATCAGTGCAGTCGTATTATGGCCGAGTTGCAGATATATTACGTAAATGGCCAAACAATCAAATGCCAGACGCGTTTATATTGTCAATAATAGTGAATGGGTTGCATCCCCCAGAATTGAAGATGTTTGTTAAGGAGTCTCAACCAGTTACGGTAGCTGCCTCCTTAGCACGTGCAAAGGTGTGGGAGGAGTGCCATTATGATCAACTATTGATGGTGGGAACCACAATGATTCCTAGTGTAGGAAATCAAGTTCCAATGACCAATACGATGATAGGGAGCTATCCACGAATGATTGCGCCTAGTATGGAAAATCCCAATTCTCAAGGAGTAGTTAATGCCACTCCTTTGCAGGCGATACCACCCGTGGCAACTTATCCTTCGCCGATGGCATATCAACAACCTAAAGTACCGATGAATGCAATAATTAACGATTCTAACGAAGCTCTATTATTAAATCTAATGAAGAAAATGGAAGAATTAGCCGTGCATATGACTAAAGATAAAGAAAAAAGGCATAAATCTTCTAATATGAGACCTAATGTATGGTGTAACAACTGTAAAGGGCAGGGACACTTTGATACGGAATGCCCCTCGTCTCATCTGAAGATGGGACAGTGTATGTATTGTGGAGGAAAGCATAACACTGCCAATTGTTGGTACTTACCAAGACAACAAACAATGATACAACCAACTGTATGGGATGTAAATCAAGTGCAAACAGGAAATACAGGTGGATGGAATGGAAATAGAAATAATAGAGTGAATCGTGGTTTCGGAAATTTCCAAAATCCTAACTATAATCAGCCCTACGGGACCAATATGCAGAATGGTGGCCAAAATCAAATGGAAAATCAACCATAGATGCCCATACAACAGACCAATTCAGCAATGGCGACAACTAGTCAACCTGGATCCTTTACTGCACCAACATGGAACCGACGTAGAAGGTATGTCCTGACGGAGACTTTCAATGTACTTGACGGGACAGGAAGAAAACCAGTTCGTTGTTTTTGATGCTACCAATTGGGTCATTATGCAAGTGATTGCAACAACCCAAGATTTGTCAAAGAATACGCACCTCTTTGCGCAAATTGTAAGCAATCTGGTCATTACCACTACCAATGTAATATGCCTTTTAATCCAAATAGTAGGGACCAGCACATGACATCAACAGTGCAAATTATAGAAGAAACAAACAAACCACAGGAATCACCGGTACATCGGGTGGAAGCGATTCACGCAGTATTGACAAGAAATCAGCAAAAAGGCAAAGAACCAATTCAAATATTGGAGAAATTGATACCAGCCCCGGTCAACAGACCAATACCAAAATCTGCTCCATTATTGGACGAAGCATCACCGTCACAAACCAATTCGACTAATATATTGGTGCATCCACCAATTTTACAAGTACCAATATTACACCAATACGGTGGACAGTCGCACCAATTAAAAGATCCAATTTTTAAGGAGCAGTTGCAACCAAAAATCGAGGAAGTACCAATTCCTGATATTGGAAGTACCAATATACGGGGACCGGGATCCAAAATCCGTAAGAAAAAAAAGACATTGGGAATCATGACCAATATGGAACCCTATGATATTCTGAAGGATTTAGGTTCAATTCAACTAAAAATCATAATAAAGCAATTATTGGCAGTAGCACCAGAATGTCGTAACACCTTAAACTCTTCTTTGATTCGACAAAGAACTCGTCAAAAAGAAATTCATGAAGTAAGTTTGAATCTGGATCCAGGCGTGCCGACTATTGATGTATCAATTGATGGAGTATTAGTTCAGGGTGTACAAGTGGATGGCGGGGCTAACGTTAACCTCATGAATGTGGATACAATGGAAGAATTGGGATTGGACCAATTAATGCCAACTATGGTTGTTTTGCGAATGGCAGATTCAAGTCGAGTCCGACCTATGGGTACTTTATGAGGAATTGATACAGTTGTTGCAGGGATTACATACACAATTGATTATATTGTATTCCGATTGCAAAGCACAGTATTGTCATATCCAATTTTGTTGGGTCGACCGTGGCTATATCAAGTTGATAATACTCTACCAGTATTGGTAGAGTGACGGCCATATTGGTACTGGGACGACCCAATTCTCTAGATGACGAGCTAACATTGGTCCGTTCATAATTTCTAGCTTGGCTGCACTCTGCTATCGCAGCTTCCCTGACTTGTTTTGATGGCAATGGCATTGACTCTACTCTTGTCTCTGTTGCTACAACGTCTAGTCTCTCCACCATTGAAGGTTGCTTCAGTTGATATCTAATTGCTTCACATACGTAGTTGGAGCATAACATCATGGTAACCTTCCCTGTTCTTCTTTTCACGTCCAATTCCGCATGGATTCTGGTC